>NW_028248514.1:0-39470 GCF_964263255.1 Lissotriton vulgaris | reverse complement strand
GGAAATTAGTTAAGGAATTAAGGAGTTAAAAAATTAAGCAGTTAAGCAACCGGAAATGTAATCCAGTGCATGTGTCCATTTTCGTTTATGTAGCCCAAGATGAAGGGGCATGGCAGCCCTGAAACGCGTCGGCACAATAAACCATAAGTGGAACACGAAGGCAGGCTGTGAACTTATGCTGGAGAGCCAGAATGTTGTTGAGTGCTCTCAGAATGCAAAGGGCATTTGTGTATTATATATATATATATATATATATCCGTTCCAACTCCTACTTCTCGGCAAAGGTACCGAGTCCTCGATGTAGGTACAGACCACAAACACTGCGATTAGTTTCAATTCAAGGGTGGTTTATTGTTCTTCTGTCCCCAGCATGACGCGTTTCGGCTGCAGCAAGGCAGCCTTGATCACATCATATATATCCAACACGTGACTCCTCTGATCTCTCGGTGTCTCAGCAATCACGCAGCACACCAGCAAACAGGAAGGAGACGGACCACAGCACATCAGCAGAGTTGTTTTTATTTGAACAACAGAAAGCAGCTACGCGTTTCTGGCAAGTTGTGCCCTTGTTCACGCTATATATATATATACATTCACTGAAAAAACCATAGGTTTGACACCAGTTATAGTTAGCTGGAAATTTTACTGACATAAAACCATTGAAATTCCCACGTTATAGTTAGTTGGACTCACTTTAACTTGCGCGCCTGCAATGCACAGCTGATGACGTCACATATTACATCACTCATGACATGGTCAGTGACATCACTCATGACATCACTGATGACACCATCCTTGTGACAGACCTCCTTTCAGTGTAATGTAACCCTTGAACCACATATTCAAAAATAGAAACTAAAATTTTCAAAATAACAGAGATACCAATACCAGTTACAATAGCCAATTCAGAAATACCACCATCTATATACACATCCACTCATTCACCAACAGTTCTAAATAGTCATTCATACATATATTCACTCATCATATGTAGTGAAACACCTATACATCCTGTTACACACCGATAGTCATCCAAAAGTTACTCACACACATAATCACACATGCAAATAAACTATTGAACATCCATTAATTTGCATACTAGCAGCCTGTCCCGACGTTGTCCGGGTTCGAAAAGTTATCTGTGTGATCTTGTTGGCGAAAGCTCCCTCTAGTTAATGTTACTCGTGTTTCCTTGTTTGTCCTTGCCCCCCCTCGTGAGAATGTTGTTGCTTCTGCCAAGACGATATTTTATGTAGCACTTGGTGATGTTGGCGAGTGAAAAATTTGTTTAAGCCCTGAAGTCAAGTTTTCTCCTTAGCGCCGCAATAAGTGGGAGTGTTACAGTGGTAACACAGATAGCGGCAAGTGAATCCATAGCTTTGTTCTTAGGTTTAGAACGCAAGGACTGTGGTGAATGCTGACTCGCTTAAGGGCCATGCGAAAGCCTGTTTTTTTTAATGTATGATATCTCCGTGCGATAAATATTGCAGCTTCAGAACCGCAGAACGCTTACTCACCTAAGCCGTGAAACGCCGTGTAAGCCGCACCTCTTTTGCTTGAGGTCATCCCCCTGTGACAAACATGAGCGTGACCAACTGTGAAATCGTTTATAAAATATTCCTCGCAAGGCTTGCATGTGTTATGCGAGTTATGTGGCGTGATTGGTCGGCTGTGAATGCAAGCCGCGCCCCGTCCCTGATGTCAGCGTACAACGGTAATGCCCAGGTCAATGAATCTGCCTCCCCGAAGTGTGTGTGAGTGAATATTTCGCATTTGCAATATGCTGCACTGTGATTATTGCGCATTTGAAATACGCTGCATTGTGAGCACGAATGGTTGAAATACTCTGCACTGTGAGCGCGAATGGTGTGTTTTGGTTTTGCACCGTGACATCTCCTCGCATCTCAATGTTCTCCTTGCACATCTAATGCCCACAACTTGCCTCTCTGAATGTTAACGTCCACATCTAACGCCCACATCTCATGGCCACATCTCCTCACTGTTTGGTTTTGCACCGTGAACTACAATGTTAACGCCCACATGTAACACCCACAACTTGCCTCTCTGAATGTTAACGCCCACACCTAACGCCCAGAAGGGACTACTTTACCACTGATGGCGCCCCCCCTTTTTAATGTATATGGTGTCCATTTATATAGCCAATGTCCATCTCCAGGACCTCCCCTTTCCAACGCTGTATTGGGTGTTGTGATTGGTGGTGTACTTTTCAAGTTTACCTGGCTCAAAGGACACAGTTCTCTCTTTATAATAGTAGTATAGATATGTGTGCGTGTAGAGAGAGGTAGAGAGGTAGAGGTGTAGAGGTAGAGAGGTAGAGGTAGAGAAATAGCGGTAGAGAGGTAGAGACTAGTAGAGAGAGAAGTAGATAGAGGTAGAGAGGTAGAGAGTAGAGAGTGAGTAATAGAGAGTAGAGAGTGAGTAGTAGAGAGTAGTAGAAAGGAGTAGAGAGAGTAGCAGAGAGTGAGTAGTAGAGAGTAGTAGAGTGAATAGTAGAGTGAGTAGTAGAGAATAGTAGAGAGTGAGTAGTAGAGAGTGAGTAGTAGAGAGTAGTAGAGTAAGTAGTAGAGTGAGTAGTAGAGAGCAGTAGAGAGTGAGTAGTAGAGAGTAGTAGAGAGTGAGTAATAGAGAGTAGAGAGTGAGTAGTAGAGAGTAGTAGAAAGCAGTAGAGAGAGTAGCAGAGAGTGAGTAGTAGAGAGTAGTAGAGTGAATAGTAGAGTGAGTAGTAGAGAATAGTAGAGAGTGAGTAGTAGAGAGTGAGTAGTAGAGAGTAGTAGAGTAAGTAGTAGAGTGAGTAGTAGAGAGCAGTAGAGAGTGAGTAGTAGAGAGTAGTAGAGAGTGAGTAGCAGAGAGTGAGTAGTAGAGAGTAGTAGAGAGTGAGTAGCAGAGAGAGAGAATAGTAGAGAGTAGTAGAGAGTGAGTAGTAGAGTGAGTAGTAGAGACTAGTAGAGAGAGAGTAGTAGAGAGTGAGTAGTAGAGAGTAGTAGAGAGTGAGTAGTAGAGTGAGTAGTAGAGAGTGTGTAGTAGAGAGAGTAGTAGAGAGTGAATAGTAGAGAGTAGTAGAGAGTGAGAAGTAGAGAGTGAGTAGTAGAGAGTAGTAGAGAGTGAGTAGTAAAGAGTGAGTAGTAGAGAGAGAGTAGTAGAGAGTGAGTAGTAGAGAGTAGTAGATAGTGAGTAGTAGGGAGTGAGTAGTAGAGAGAGAGTAGTAGAGAGTAGTAGAGTAGAAGAGAATGAGTAGTAGAGAGTGAGTATTTGAGAGTAGCGGAGTAGGAGAGAGTAAGTAGTAGAGAGTAGTGGAGAATATTCCAAAGTTTGGCACAGCACCACTTGCACAATAAGTCCAATCAAATCATATCACTTAAAGTCCTTATTGAAGCGCTGAATCTTGGTGTATATTCAAATGCTTTTATTTTCATTAAGTTTATGTACCACAGCCAGCCGAAACGTTTCGTTCTGTACAACAGAACTTCTTCAGGGCGTTCTTATTTCCTTCAAGTTATGACGGTATCCTGTTGTCATATAACTAGATATTTCTTCCAAATGTTAGACGAGACGTAAGTACATTCTTATTCAAAGTGACTAGGTATCAATTTTACCCACACAATTCGGGCAGACTTGAGTAATTTATAGCATCCTCAAAGTCAGTCTTTCAAAAATTCCAAAGTATAGGACATGATAATCCAAATCCAAATGTTTCTCAAGAAAAGTCATTTTCAATCGTTCGGAATATCGGTGTTTGGGCAGATATGACCCAGGGACACCCAGTATGCAAGGGGAATTAGTCCCCCCTCTGCAAATGCGCCAGTGGCCTGCAATGCAGAGAGGTGTAAAAAGGGGCATAGCCTCATTACACCTCTGTGCAATGCAGCCCCCTGGCGCATACTGGAGGTTCCAGGTGGGCTAGTTGGCCCCAGGGACCCCTAGTATGCAAGGGGAATTAGTTCCCCCTCTTCAAACATGCACGGGGGCTGTGTTGCAGAGAGGTGTAAAAAAGGGTGTTGCCTCATTACACCTCTCTGCAATACAGCCCCCTGGCACATACTGGAGGCTCCGGGTGGGCTAGTTGGCCCCCAGGGACCCCAAGTATGCAAGGGAAATTAGTTCCCCCTCTGCAAACGCGGCAGGGGGCTACGTTGCAGAGAGGTGTAACAAGGGGCATAGTCTCATTACACCTCTGCAATGCAGCTCCCTGGCGCATACAGGAGGTTCCAAGTGGGCTAGTTGGCCCCCAGGGGCCCCCAGTATGCAAGGAGAATTAGTTCCCCCTCTTCAAACAACCACGGGGGCTGCGTTGCAGAGAGGTGTAAAAAGGGGTGTGGCTTTATTACACCTCTCTGCAATGCAGTCCGCTGGCGCATACTGGAGAATCCTGGTGGACTTTCAGGTCTTATATAGTTAGGAATTAGCATTAAAAAAACCTTTGAAATTCACTGAAAAAAACATAGGTTTTAGGCCTTATATAGTTAGGAATTAGCATTTATTAAACCTTGCAAATTCACTGAAAAAACCATTGGTTTCAGGCCTTATATAGTCAGGAATTAGCATTTAAAAAACCTTTGAAATTCACTGAAAAAACCATAGGTTTCAGGCCTTATATAGTTAGGAATTAGCATTTTAAAAACCTTTAAAATGTACTAACAAAACTATACGTTTTAGGGGTGTTATAGTTAGCTGGACATTTCACTCATACAAAACCATTGGAATTGCTCCTATATAGTTAGTTGTACTAACTATATATCACGCTTATATCGTATGTGCTTGGGTGCTTCCGGGTTCGCTTACGTCATGCGTATCACGCGGACGCGGCTAAGCGATACGTCACGATGATGTTTTCGTTCACGGCAGTAGCGCAAATGGGACGCTCACCGGTACGCGCACCAGGGCGCGCCGCAAGACTGCGCTTTCCCGTGCACACAGCGGTACGCGCAACGGGAGCGCTCCAGGGCAAAAAAATAAATACATGAAAAAAATTAAGAATATACATAAAAAAATAGTATTACATAAATATACAATACGGGATTCATTATAAAAAATATTATATTTGATAGCAATAGAAATTTGCTATTAAAAACCTTTGAAATTCACTGAAAAAAACATAGGTTTGAGGCACTATATGTAGTTAGGAATTAGCATTTACAAAACCTATGAAATTCACAGAAAAACCATAGGTTTCACACAAGTTATAGTTAGGAATTAGCATTTAAAAAACCTATTAAATTCACTGAAAAAACCATAGGTTTGACACCAGTTATAGTTAGCTGGAAATTTTACTGACATAAAACCATTGAAATTCCCACGTTATAGTTAGTTGGACTCACTATAACTTGCGCGCCTGCAATGCACTGCTGATGACGTCATATATTACATCACTCATGACATGGTCAGTGACATTACTCATGACATCACTGATGACACCATCCTTGTGACAGAGTGACAGACCTCCTTTCAGTGTAATGTAACCCTTGAAACACATATTCAAAAATAGAAACAAAAATTTTCAAAACAACAGATACCCATACCAGTTACAACAACCAATTCAGTAATACCGCATCTATATACACATCCACTCATTCACCAACAGTTCTATATAGTCACTCATACATATATTCACTCATCATATGTAGTGAAACACCTATACATCCTGTTACACACCGACAGTCATCCAAAAGTTACTCACACACATAATCACACATGCAAATAAACTATTGAACATCCATTTATTTGCATACTAGCAGCCCATCCCGACGTTGCCCGGGTTTGAAAAGTAAACTGTGTGATCTTGTTGGCGAAAGGTCCCTCTAGTTAATGTTACTAGTGTTTCCTTGTTTGTCCTTGCCCCCCCTGTGAGAATGTTGTTGCTTCTGCCGAGACGATATTTTATGTAGCACTTGGTGATGTTGGTGAGTGAAATATTTGTTTAAGCCCTGAAGTCAAGTTTTCTCCTTAGCGCCGCAATAAGTGGGAGTGTTACAGTGGTAACACAGATAGCGGCGAGTGAATCCGTAGCTTTGTTCTTAGGTTTAGAACGCAAGTACTGTGGTGAACGCCGACTCGCTTAAGGGCCATGCGAAAGCCTGTTTTTTTTTATGTATGATATCTCCGTGCGATAAATATTGCAGCTTCGGAACGCCAGAACGCTTACTCACCTAATATATATATATATATATTACCTACTGGCGGTCGCCAGTAGGTAGTTATAGTTAGGATTATTTTCAATAAGGAAATCGCAACATTCTATTGGGAATAACTTTGGCGCCGGTTGAGGAATCTGCCTGAAAATTTCCTCAAATTTGCCTCGCGGCGCTCCGGTCCTTGTCTGAAAGTTTGGGGGGATTTGTCAAGCGGGGCCGAGAAAAAAGGGGGGTCCCAAAACGTGTTTTCCCCATGTTAATTTCCATAGGGCGGTCGACCTCACTTTTAATCCGAACGGCTGAATGGATTTTCGCGAAACTTGGCAAAATTGTAGGGACTGGTAGCCCGATGTGCCTTTGCTATGTCTCAAGATATGTGCTCCAGTGAATTTTGAGTAATTTAGGTTAAAAAAAATATATATATCTATAAGCGCGCCCCAGTATGCGCACCGGTGCGCGCCCCAGTATGCGCACCGGGGCGCGAACCAGCGCGCTACGCGAGTTCGCGCGCGCAAAACTGATTGGCTCTCAGGTGTCTGTAAATATTCCAAACAGTCCGGAGCGGCCGCCATCTTGTGTCTCGGTAGGATCGAGACACAAGAGGTGGCAAAAACAAAGAGGGAAATGACCAAAAGGGGGCAGGATAGACCCCCCTGCCCCTCTAGGTTTGATGTGGGGGCCATAAAAGGGCCCAGCAGGGCAAAAAAAAACAAAAAACAATTTGCGCGGGGGGAGCGCCCGGTTCGCGCACCGGGGAGCGGACCGGGGAGCGTACCATGGGGAAAAAAGAATGACAGAGTTTTAAAACAATGTAGCCTCTTTATATAAATTGGAGGTAGTTCTAAAAAGAACTGTTTTTTTCTTCTTTTTGTTGTTTTTTATTTTTTTTTATTTTTTTGGAACATTTTATACTTTTTTTGGCTTTTATGAACAGTTTTATATATTTTTTGTATTTTTTATGGGTACAAACAAAAAACAGGGAATTGTAAACAGCTCAACTGGAGCAAAAAAAACAGTAAAAAATTAAGGCTTCTTTCGGCACCGGTGGTTGTCTCCAGCACGGTTTATAAGTTTGATGCTCTGCTCCCCATAAGAAATGGTTGTCCCACAAAATATACAAGTAATCTTGTAGTCTGCAAACTGGCGTTGGATGCATGGGACCATCTCTCTAGTTTCAGGACCCGATGGAATGGGTTGTTTAGAGGTTTTCGGAGAAGATTGGGGGGGGTTTCTGGTCAGTTCTCTGACCTCTGCTGCGGAATAGTTATTGGGGTGCTTTCGTTGCATGTGGCGTAGCATTGTGTGATTCCCAAATGAATATTTTTTTGCAGGGTTCCCCCTGGATAGTTCAGCGCCACAGATGAGATAGGTCACCTTTGCAGCATTAACTTTTTTGAAACCCCTTGGGATTTTAAAAAACTCCCATATAAAGTGCTCCTTAGGTTTATATGGGGGATTGTCTTCAGGCAGGAACTGCCTTCTCTCCTCCTCCTCCTCCTGCTCCTCCTCCTCCTCTTCTTCCTCACCACCAATGTGATGTTGTGGTGGTCCTTGTGGTGGTGGTGGTGGTGGTGCAGATGCTCCAGCTGCTGCTGCTACTGTAGCCATTTCTCTATCAATAGAAGCAGGTCTTCCTCACTCAAAGAATAAAGTGGGAATGAGGAAAAAGGTGGGGGCTTTCATCATTTGGAAAACAAAACTGTTCTGAACCAATGAAAAGTGTTATTTTCAGGTCACATGAGCCGGCTTTCATCATTTGGAAACGAAAACTGTTCTGAACCAATGAAAAGTGTTATTTTCAGGTCACATGACCCGACGCGCTTACGCTACGCGCCCCGGTGCGCGCCCCGGTGGCGATTATAGCGCGTTTGTATGCGCGTGGATGTTCCCGGGTGCGATTACGTATCACGCCGTACATATCACGCGGACGCGGCTACGCGATACGTCACAACGGGACACTCACCGGTACGCTCACAGACTGCGCTTACTGGTGCGTTCACCGGGACGCGCACCGGGAGCACTCCAGGGCAAAAAAAAATGAAGAATATACATATAAAAAATAGTATTACATAAATATACAATATAGGATTCATTAAAAAAATATTATATTTCATAGCTATAGAAATTTGCTATTAAAAAACCTATGAAATTCACTGAAAAAACCATAGGTTTCACATCAGTTATAGTTAGGAATTAGCATTTAAAAAACCTATGAAATTCACTGAAAAAACCATAGGTTTCACACCAGTTATAGTTAGGAATTAGCATTTAAAAAACCTTTGAAATTCACTTAAAAAACCACAGGTTGCACACCAGTTATAGTTAGGAATTAGCATTTTAAAAACCTATTAAATTCACTAAAAAAAACATAGGTTTCACACCATTTATAGTTAGCAGGAAGTTTTACTCGCATAAAACCATTGAAATTCCCACGTTACAGTTAGTTGGACTCACTATAACTTGCGCGTGCAATGCACTGCTGATGACGTCACATATTACATCACTCATGACATGGTCAGTGACATCACTCATGACATCACTGATGACACCATCCAGTAAATGTGGGTCTTTCTAAAAAACAAATTTGTTTTTATATATGTATATGTAAAAGTTGATGGAAGAATAAATGTTTAAATAAGTGTCTAAATGGATGTTTTTTTAATAAAAAATGATTAGTTAACTGGCTTATTAAGTGTTTCTTAGTGAATACATATATTAGTGAGTAATGTTTAAATATTTATATATGTATTAGTGTTTCACTTTGTGTATAAGTGGCTGCATGGGTTGGTGAGTAGGTACATGTGTAGGTATATGGGTTATTAGATGTTTTTTTAGTATCAGTATGAGTGTTTGTATGGTTTGGTGGGGGTATTACTTATCACATAGATGCATAAATGACTAACTCTGTCTTTGTATGTGTTTTGAAGACAGCATATGTGCAGGGCTGTATGGGTGGATGAGTGTGTATTTGTGTGTGTTAGTGAGTGAATGACTGTCTCACTAGTGTCTTTATCAGTAACTACATATGTTTTAATCTAGTATATGTGAGTATTGATGTATATAAGTGAGTATATGTGAGAGTGAGATATTGAAAGAGTTCCTGTTTAAATAATTATGTGTTTCTATAAGTGATTGTTTAAGAGAGTAAGTATGTGTAAGTTTCCTTAGAAGTAAGGTGGTAGTGTGTGTATGATATGATATGATATGAATTGGCTTTTGTAAAGCGCGACTTACACTCCATGGAGCATCTTGGCGCTAGTCATGCCGTGTCACAGATGTGAGAAAGGAAGAGCTACCCAACAGACCGAAGGATGGGGGAGAAATATGTGGGTCGGAGAGGTTAAATTAACGCTAGACAGAGTGTGTCAGTGGCATTAAAAATCCATGTTTTAAGGGCTTTCCGAAACAGGTTCTCTGAAGGGATCAGACGCATCTGGGGTGGGAGCTTGTTCTAGGCTCTAGCTCCTAACACTCCAATGGATTTTCCACCTTTTGTGGTTAATCTGAATTTGGGGACCACCAATAGGTTTAGGTTGGATGATCTGAGAGAGCGGGAGGGAGTGTATCTTCCAAACCTTTGTGACAGATATGTGGGGCCCGACTGGTGGTAAGCTCTGAAAGTGATAAGTAAGATTTTGAATAACACTCTCTTGTGGATAGGTAACCAATGCAGGGTTTTAAGTGCTGTTGAGACAGATGATTTCCTGGGTAGTCTCAGCACTAGGCGGGCGGCAGCGTTCTGGACCATCTGCAGTTGGTGCAGAACAGCTTTGTTAGATCCTGCATAGATGCTGTTGCAGTAATCTAGGCGGGATGTAATGAGGGCCACTGCTATCGTCTTTCTGGCTGTCAGAGGAAGGAGGTCTAAGAACCTTCTGAGGCCTTTGATAATGTTGAAGCAGGACCCTGCCACAGTGCCTGCTTGTTGTTTAAAAGATAAGGCTTCATCAAACCTTATCCCGAGGTTGCGGGCCGACTTGATGGTGTTGGGCGGGACTTCGGCGTCTTGGGGCCACCAGTTATTAGGGGAGAAAAGGTTGTTTTGGCTGAAAGGGAGAATTTCAGTTTTGCCTGAATTGCACTTAAGGTGGTGGGTTCTCATCCATTCAAAGGTTGCGGTGAGACAGTCTCTCAGATTTTCTTCTGCTTTAGTCGTGTTGTTGTCCAGTACAAGGATGAGCTGGGAGTCATCCGCGTAGGATATCGTACTGATGTTGAAGGATGTGATGAGTTCAATCAAAGGGGTCATGTAAAGGTTAAAGAGAACCGGGCTCAGGCTTGAGCCCTGTGGTACCCCTGTTTTTAATACTTTTTCGTCTGAGCAGTGGCTTCCTAATATGGTGACTTGTTTCCTATGGCTTAGGAAGTTTTTCAGCCATTTGAAGGCGGTTCCTGCTAGCCCCAATTCTGCCAGGCGGCCAATTAATACGGGGTGTGAGACCGTATCAAAGGCCGCCGATAGATCGAGCAGGATCAGGACGGCCTTTTTTCCTTGATCTAAAGCCATCTTAAGTGTCTCCACTGTATGTAGAAGGGCTGACTCCGTGGAGTGTTTTGCCCTGAAACCTGCCTGGTTGGGGTGTAGGAGGTGGTTTTCCTCCAGATGTTTAGTCAGCTGTTTGTTTACTGCTGCTTCAGTAAGTTTGAACAGCAGTGGAAGAAACGAAATTGGGCGAAGGTTCGAGAGCGTAGTAGGGTCAGCTAGGGGTTTTTTCTGCAGCGGTTTTACGGCAGCAAGTTTCCATTCAGATGGAATGGCGGCAGTGGCCAGAGAGGAATTTATGATAGTATTTATAATTGGATTGACCGTGTCTACTAAAGAGTGGAGCAGCAGGGGGGGGCACGGGTCAAAAGGGGAGCCTGACTTGCTGGAGAGAATGGCTTGTCGAGTTTCGTCGAGGCTGACGGGGGTAAATTTGTTTAGCTGTTTCCTGTTGGTTGGTTGTAGATTATCGTATGAGGGGGGTTCTGGAGAGTCAGGGAAGTCTTTGGTAAGATTTAATATTTTCTGTTCAAAGTAGTTTGCTATGGAGTTGCAGAGTGCAAGCGAAGGTGGTATCTCTTGCCTAAGGATTCTGGGGTTCATGAACTCGTCAACTTTTTTGAAGATTTCTTTCTGTTTGTTGTTGGACAGGGTGATGACTTCTAGGAAGTGGTCTTTTTTGGCGCTTTTTATCATTAAATGATATTGTTTCCTAGCGGTTTTATAAGCAAGAAGTTCCGTTGTATCATCGTTATGGCGCCATTTCTTTTCAAGGGTTCTGACCTCTGCACGTTTGTTTTTTAGAGGGGGGAGAACCAGGGGGCCGACTTTTTGTTCTGTTTTTTTCTTACTTTTTCTGTGTTAGCAGGACCGCAGAAATCTGTGATCCATTTACAGAAGTTGGTATAGTCAGTTTCAGTGCATCCGGTCAGGGGCGGTTTAGAGTCCTCTGCGATGAGGTGCAGATTGGGTGAGTTTGCAAGTTTTTTCCAGTCTTTCTGTATCGGGACATCGATTTTTAAGTTGCTGTATTAGGTCTTTTCTTATTAGTAGTCAGTTTGAAGGGGATTAGCCAATGGTCGGTCCAGGTTTGAATCAGGGGAGTTTCGACGGTTAGGGTTTTAATGTTGGTACAAATGCAGTCTAATATATGGCCTGCTTTGTGTGTGGGAATTTTGGTCAGTATTTCTAGCCCCAGGATCTCTGTAAGGTCGTTAAGCCACATTGCATTGGGGTCGTTGGGTTTATCTAGATGGAAATTTAGGTCACCTAGAACTGTAAAATTAGAGTATTTCAGAGTTAGAGTGCTGAGTGCCTCTTCGAAGCTTTCGAAGAAGCCGTTCTGAGGTCCTGGAGGACGATAGATTAGAGCCCCCGCGAAGGTATTCTCCTCATTTATCTGAAAGCAGAAACCCATGCTTTCTGCCCCTTTTATGTCCGAAAGTTCGAACGTCGAGCATTTCATAGAGTCTCGGTGGATAATGGCCAAGCCACCACCTCTCTGCTCCTGTCTATCAGTCCTCTGGATGAGGTAGCCTTGAGGGACGACCTGGGCTATGATCGGGTTGCACCATGATTTTAGCCAAGTTTCTGTTACAAATAGCAGGTCAATATCATTCTCCGTGATAAGGTCATGAATATGCTCCCCATTCTTACATATTGACCTAGCATTGATCAAAGCTCCTTGGAGAGAGGTCGCGCCTTCCATAGTGGATGGCTGTTTTTCCGGGGTAAGGAGTGTTTTGCAGATGTAGCAGCATGATGGTCCTAACCACTTCTCAACATCAATCATATTGTGACAGTGAGTTTTGGCATGATTTAGGGAAAATATCTTATCTCTTGTGTAGGTAAGTATTTGATTAGTACATACCGTGGGTTGGACAGCATGACAGGCCCTGGGCCCGGTCGAGGCACGGACGAGCACAGACGGGCTTGCCTTAGGCGCGCCCGCTGCGCTCGTCCGCTGCGCGTCCGGAAAAGACACATTTTTGTAGTGACAGGAAGGCGAGGGACAGAGGGCGTGGCCTCGTCAGTGGGCTTGTCCGTGCTTCGCACCGGTGACGGCGGGGGAGCCTTTCAGTTGTTTGGAAGTCCGAGTCAGCGATAAAATACGCTGCGCGGGTGCTTCCTATAACGTGGATGGAGGTAGGCGAGTGCAACACAAATTTACAATAAGTACAAAATCAAAGTGACTCTCAATTTTTAAAAGGTGCTGGCCTAGCTCCCGGCTTCCGCCTCAGGAGACACGTAATGAATCTAGGGTCGCTTGTTGTCAGCGGCGCCTATATGACGTGTTTGTAGTGGGCGTGGCCTCGTCAGGGGGCGTGTCCGTGCTTCGCGCCGGTGACGGCGGGGGAAGCCTTTCAGTTGTTTGGAAGTCCGAGTCAGCGATAAAATCCGCTGCGCGGGTGTATAGCTGTATATGCAAATAAATGGATGTTCAATAGTTTACTTGCATGTGTGAGTATGTGTGAGAGTAACATTTGGATGACTGTCGGTGTGTAACAGGATGTATAGGTGAATCACTACATATGATGAGTGAGTATATGTATGAGTGACTATATAGATTTGTTGGTGAATGAGTGGATGTGTATATAGATGGTGGAATTATTGAATTGGTTGTTGTAACTGGTATGGGTATCTCCATTTTTTAGAAAATTTTAATTTCTATTTTTCAATATGTGTTTCATGGGTTACATTACAGTGAAAGGAGGTCTGTCACTCTGTCACAAGGATGATGTCAACAGTGATATCATGAGTGATGTCATTGACCATGTCATGAGTGATGTAATATGTGACGTCATCAGCAGTGCATTGCACGCGTAAGTTATAGTGAGTCCAACTAACTATAACATGGGAATTTCAATGGTTTTATGCGAGTAAAACTTCCTTCTAACTATAACCGGTGTGAAACCTATGGTTTTTCAGTGAGATTATTAGGTTTTTTAAATGCTAATTCCTAACTATAACTGGTGTGAAACCTATGGTTTTTTCAGTGAATTTCATAGGTTTTTTAAATGCTAATTCCTAACTATAACTGGTGTGAAACCTATGGTTTTTTCAGTGAATTTAATAGGTTTTTTAAATGCTAATTCCTAACTATAACTGGTGTGAAACCTATGGTTTTTTCAGTGAATTTCAAAGGTTTTTTAAATGCTAATTCCTAACTATATATAGGGCCTCAAACCTCTGAAATGTAATATTTTATTATAATGAATCCTATATTGTATACTTATATAATAATATATATATATATGTTTTTTTTTTTGCCTTGGTGCGCTCCTGGTGCGCGCCCCGTTGTGCGCACCGGAAAGCGCACTTTTTTGGCACACCTCGGGGCGCGCACCGGTTAGCGTCCCGTTAGCGCTATTGCCGCAAACGAAAACATCATCGTGACGTATCGCGTAGCCGTGTCCGCGTGATACGCACGGCGTAAGCGCACACGGAAGCACTCAAGCGAATACGATTGCGCAACATAAACATCCGACGCGCATACGCGACGCGGCCCGGGGCGCGTCGCGTAAGCGCGTCGAGTCATGTGACCTGAAAATAACACTTTTTATTGGTGCAGAACAGTTTTGGTTTCCAAATGATGAAAACCCAGGTCAAATGACCTGAAAATAACACTTTTCATTGGTTCAGGACAGTTTTTTTTCCGAATGATGAAAGACCCCACCTTTTTTCCTTATTCTGACTTTGTCCTTTGACTGAGGAAGACCTGTTTGAACATCTTTGAGAAATATTTTGTACTATGAAATGGCTACAGTAGCAGCAGCAGCTGGAGCATCTGCACCACCATCACCACCACCACCACCACCACCACCAAGAGGACCACCACAACATTACATTGGTGGTCAAGAAGAGGAGGAGGAGGAAGAGGAGGAGGAGGTGGGAAGAAGGTGGCTGCAAGAAGACAATACCCCATACAAGCCAAGGCAGCACATTGTATGGGAGTTTTTTTCTATACCAGAGGTCAAGAAGAAAGTCAATGTGCCCAAGGTGACTTGCCTAATCTGTGGCATGAAATTTTCAAGGGGGAACCCTAACAAAAAATATTCTTTTGGTAATAATACCATGATTAGACACATGCAGCGCAAGCATCCGAACAACTATTCTGCTGCAGAGATGAGAGAACTGGCCAGTAACCCTCCCCAATCTTTAACCACCACCTCCAAAAGAAAGCAACCCACTCCATCGGGACCAGAGACAAGGGAGACGACCCCTTGCATACAACCACGGTTTGGGGAATTCAGAATTACATGTATTTTTTGTGGTAAGACCATCTCTTATGGTGAACAGAGCATAAAGCTCATCCTCCTTGCTGGTGACAACCACAATTGCCCCAAAAAACCCTAATTTTTCCTGGTTTTTTTTGCTCCGACTGAGCCATTTTCAATTCCCTGTTTTTTGTTTCTCCCCATCAAAATAACAAAAAAATATGAAATAGTTCATAAAAGCCAAAAAAAGTACAAAATGTTAAAAAAACATAAAAAAAATATAAAACAACAAAAAGAAGAAAAAAAACAGTTCTTTTTAGAACTACCTCCAATTTATAAAAAAAGGCTAAATTTTTTAAAAACTCTGTCATTCTTTTTTCCCCATGGTACGCTCCGCGGTCCGCTCCCCGGTGCGCGTACCGGGCGCTCCCGCCGCGCAAATCGAAGAAAAAAATAATTTTTTTGCCCCGTGAGGCTCTTTTATGGCCCCCGCATCAAACCTAGGGGATCAGGGGGAGTCTACTCTGCCCCCTTATACTCATTTCCCCCTTTGATTTTGCCTCCTCTTGTGTCTCGATCTTACCGAGACACAAGATGGCGGATGCTCCGGACTGTTTCGAATGTTTACAGACACCCGAGAGCCAATCAGCTTTCCACGTGCAAGTCGCGTAGCGCGCCCGGAGCGCTCCCCGGTGCGCGTACCGGAGCGCGGCCATATATATATATATATATTTTTTTTTTAACCTAAATTACTCAAAATCCACTAGAGCACATTCCTCAACCGGCGCCAAAGTTATTCCCAATAGAATGTTGAGATTTTGCATTGAAAAAAAATCATAACTATAACTACCTACTGGCGACCGCCAGTAGGTAATATATATATATATATATATATATATATATATATATATATTGCCACAGCTTCTTTTTTCCACTTCTTGTAGATCAAAGGACACGGCACAGCAGCAGATGGTTTTAGCGTTTTTTATTATTTACACACCAGTGCAAATGTAACGTGCATCAAAAAAGGACGGTCTACGCGTTTCGGCTCCTGCCTTCCACTGGACCATAGAGTCCCTAGGTCTAGACCTTGTTTAAATAGTGTGATTAGTGTAAGTACCCTCTACCATTTCCATGGTCGTCTTGACCAACCCACCCAGCAATGTATATACAAGGCTAGTACATGTTTAAAGGTATATACACACAAATATGTACAATCAACGTAAAGTACTCTACTACTTGCTCAGATCTGTACATTCTAAAATAAAGTATTTACAATGTAGATCTTTTGTACACATTTGTGTTCAAACTTAATGTGAAGTTCCATTGGAAAAATCGAACCGATAACTATAAATAAAGTATTGACAATGATTATTTACAATTAGATCCATCTAGTCACATATGGTATTAATTCATACCTATTCAATAAATCACACAAGGATGGGGAAAGGAATTATTAAGAAATAGTGATGGCATGAAAATTATATGACGGTTATGTTACGAAGTGACGATGTTTGAATTTAAAGAAGGGTTGGGAGACTGTTACAGTGGATTAATTAAAGTATTGTATGGACATAGAATTGATACTAGCTAATGCATGTTGTTGGTCTCTAGGTATAATACAGCCTCACATCTATAATTACATGCATTAATTCGTCAGTTCTCCCCATGCAGCTTCCCAAGAGAAATTTGTGGTAAAGTACCAAGTTCCTTATAGTTCCTCATCTTCTCCTAATGATGTCATACATTTTCTAGGTTATTTTATCCCATAATTCTTACCCTCAAAGTCTGATTATAGGATCTTCAAAATCAATCGGTTCTAATTCTATACAATTTGCAACATGTACACATTCCAGCTTCAAATAGGTGAAAACATGATCCCCTTGGAATACTACACATTCAAATGACAGCATCGTTCTTTTGTTATCTGATCAAATCACAAATGTACATATAGTTCGGCATCCAAGTTATGACCAAATGGTGCCATAGTTCCCATGTTTAGTATCATTCGTGACTCTAAGCGTCTCAATAGTTGTAGTTGATCTCCACCCCGTTCCGGGAGTTTGCACAGTTTGATTCCCGAATACTTCAAGAGGGAGGTGTCACTTTGGTGGTACTGAGGGAAGTGTGTGGCCATTGGGTAGCACGGGTCCTTGTTTTTTATCGCCCTTAGATGTTGTAATATCCTTAACTTGAGTTTGTTTATTGTGCTCCCAATGTAGTACTTGCCACATGGACATTTGAGTCGATAAACCACACATTTGGACTCGCATGTAATATGGTCATAGATGGTTTCTTTTCTACTATTCTGTAGTACATAATGTTTGATATTTTCCCCATGCTCACAGGCTTTACATTTGTGGCATTTCCAGAAACCAGGTGTTGTCAGCCATTTCTGTTTTCTCTCCTTATATGGTTCTATTTTTTTTTTATAAACATTTTTATTTTTCCTTTTTTTCTTAATATGCACATTGTATTTTACATCATACATTTGTATATTTTATACATCAAAAATTTCAAATTTCGCTGGTTTGAATTTTTAAACAATATAAACAATATAAACAATATAGAGATATCCTGCCATATAATTTACAATTCAAACTTTCATACTCTGTTACAATATCTTATATTGCCATCCTTTCTTTCCATTTGGCTATTGGTTCCCAAATTTTAAGCCCAAGTCTCCTTCCCCTTTTCCCCTTGCATGCATAAATAGCTTTCTCAAGGTTATAACTAGCTAGTAAGTTTGCCAGCCATACATGCATTCCTGGGGGTACCTTGTCTAGCCAAACTCTTGCTATTGTTAATCTCATAACTGCAGTAGCTATAAACATGAATTCCTTCTGATCAGAACCAACTTGATTATCTCTCCCAAACAGTATCATCATAGGTGTCAATTTGGTTCGTATGTCAAGAGTATTACCAAGAAAATCTTCCATATTTTTAATCAGGGAATAGAGTTGGGGGCAGGTAGCGAACATATGAATAATGTCTGCGTCCCCTGCATTACAGCGTGGACAGGTGGTGCCAGTGGTGCCTCCCCATTTAGCTATCCTGGCGGGAGTATGGTACAACGAGAATAGAGTCTTGTAATGCTGCGATTGCATGGGACCTGAGCACAGAACCTTACATCCCATGTCCAGGGATTCTTGAAAATTTCCAGTCTCCCCACCCAATTTTTCAATCCATTTGTTGCTAACTTTCTCTAGATCATCAATTTTACTTTTTGCTAGACATGCATAAAAAGATCTAATTGTGCAGTCCCTACCCATTTTTATTTTCTCCAATACTTCATTAGTACTAAATCCCGCACTACCACCTTGCTTGCGACAGAGGAAGCTCCTTACCTGTAGGAATTTGAAAAAATCCTTCCTCTCAATCCCATACTTGAGAGTAAGATCTGTAAACTGAGCTAACGCCTCCCCATCCATTAAGTCCCCAATCTGCCCTATCCCTTTTTGATACCAACTCAACATTATCGAATCTGCAAATACTTCCGCCGGGAAAGATCTGTTCTTATAGAGCCTGATATATCTGTTATATCTTCCCAGGCCCATTTTTTTTAGGAATGCAATCCATACCCTACCTGCTGCCACTACAGTCTTAAATCTAATCCGTTTGTGATACCCAAACTCAATTCTATTTAAGAAATTATTTTCTGCCTCTGCCCCTAAAACTATAGAGTAGACTTCTGTTGACATAGTCGTAACACTGCTATCACTTCCTCCACCCCCAATTAACCCCTGCATATACTGAAGTGCTGCCGCCATTTGATATAGCCTAAAATCAGGTGCCCCCCAGCCACCTCTTTCTCTTGGGAGGGTCATATACCTGTAGGCCCGTCTAGTTTTCCCGTGCGCCCAAATAAATCTATTAAGTACCTTCTCTAACAAATTAAACCATCTAGCCTCAAATACTAAAGGAATAGAACGAAAGAAATATAAAAATTTAGGTAAAATTAACATTTTAATTATGTTTGTGCAGCCCATAAGGGAAAGGTGCAGATTATTCATCCTTTCTAAGTCTTTTTTGACTTTGTCGATCAGAGGTGCCAAATTCTGCTCTACTATGTTATCCACACTTGTTGTTAAAAGCACCCCTAAGTACACTGCTGAGTTGACCACCCTATCATCGGTACATACAGTATGTCTATTTTTGATTATCTGCGTTTTTAGTCTATTTAGGCTATACCCTGAGATCTTTCCAAACCTCTGAGCCTCTAACTCCACCTCTTTTATAGCTATGGTCGGATTAGGCGTTAAAATTGCAACATCGTCTGCGTAAGCTAAGGTCTTCACCACACAGTTGTTAATCCGCATTGGTGGTATCTTTTGATTAGCTTCAAGCCTACGCAATAGTGGTTCCAAATATAGCGCAAACAGCAGGGGAGAGGAGGGACAACCCTGCCTAGTCCCCCGAGCAATTTTTACTTTATCAGAGAGCCCACCATTAACTCTTATACTTGCTGTTGGAGCATTATACAGTACCCGTATGGCTTTTATAAAGGGTTCCCCCAATCCACACCACCTCATAACCTGCCACAGATAATCCCAGGAGACCCTGTCGAATGCCTTCTCGGCATCCAGAAATAGTGCTGCAACAGGGTCTCCTAGGATATCCGCAGAGTCCAGCATTGTGATCACCGTTCTTACATGTTGCGTGGTCCCTTTCCCAGGAATGAATCCATGCTGGATAGGGGTTACAAGCTGCTCGATTATCCCAGCCAACCTTTTTGCTAATATTTTAGAGTAAATTTTTACATCCGAGTTCATTAATGTGATCGGCCTATATGACCCTGGTGTTTCTGGTGGCTTCCCCTTTTTCAAAATAACTATTATGTTAGCCCCTCCCCACGTCTCCGGGCTGGGTTCCCCTACCTGTGCTTGCTGCATTATCATAAACATGTCTGCCAAAAGCTCTTTTTTGAATATTTGATAAAATTCAAGTGGAATCTGGTCCGGCCCTGCTGCTTTTCCTGCCGGTAAACTTCCAAGAGCTTCCTCCAACTCTTCAAGCTGCAATGGTCCATCTAATATCTCCCTGTCTTCTACTAACATTGTTGGTGGAGGAATATTCCTCAAATATTCATCGGTCTCTTCTAAATTCGTTGGGTCTTCTGGAGTATATAAATCCGCATAGTATTTTCTAAAGACTTCTCTTACTAGGTTAGTCTCCATGACCATGTTCCCCTGCGCGTCTCTTACTTCCTTTACTCCTGCTACAGCTGCTCTCTGCCTAGTTCTAATTGCTAGCACCCGCCCCACCTTCTCACTTAGTTCGTATGTTTTTTCCTTTTTTGTTAAGAAGTTATCTGCCGCCTGCCTTGCAAAACCTTCCACTGCTTCAGCTTTTAGCGCTATGATCTTAAGTAGACAATCCTCTAAGGGTAGATTGTGTCTTATAGCCCTGCTTAAGTTCCCTTCCTCTCTTAACAACCTCTGTCCTATCTCTTCTCTCTTTTCCCTTTCTCTTTTTTGTCTCCCCATTGCAAAACTAATTGTTTCACCCCTTACTCCTGCCTTAAATGTATCCCAGACCACCCCTGGGGCTGCTGTCCCCCTATTTCCTTATATGGTTCTAGATGACTTTGTGTCAATATGTCTCTTAAGGAGGAAGTCTTCCTGTATGTTATACTCGGGTTTGCTGTCAGGCTTTCATTCAAGGTTTTGTCCAAACGAAGAATTGGCCAATGCTTTTTGTAGGCTTTCTTCATTTGTGTGCTTTGGTTATCATACTCCACAATAATTCTGGTTGTTCCACTGCTCAGATCTGTATCGTGGTCTTGATCTCTTCTAAGTTTCTTATCCTTAGGGGTTAATAGTTCTTCTCTTTTCTTCAGATGCATACGATTTTTGGCAGTGGTGATCACTTCAATTGGGTATCCTCTTTCAAGGAATCTGAGGCTCATATTCTCTATTTCTTTATTCAGATCGTCTTCTTCAGAGCAATTCCTTTTTGCCCTTAACATCTGTCCATAAGGGATACTCCATTTTAATCTGGTTGGATGCCCACTATTAGCATGTAGAATGCTATTGCATGCTGTTGGCTTTCTGTGGATCTTGGAGAAAAGTTTATTGTTCATGATGAATATTTCCACGTCCAGAAATATCAAAGAGTGGGAACTGGTTGTAGATGTAAACTTTAGAGTATATCGGTTGTTATTCAAGGTTTCAGTGAATTTTTTCAACGATTCCTCATCTCCGTCCCAAATGACGAACAGGTCGTCAATGAAACGACACCACAATTTAATTTTCGGCCCATCCGGATTTTCTTGATCTTTCTTGATCACCTCAGTTTCCCAGGCCCCCATCACGATATTTGCATATGTGGGCGCAAAAGATGTCCCCATTGCTGTACCCTGCTTCTGGAGATATGTGTCTCCCAGAAACAGGAACGCATTGTGTGTCAGACAATATTGGAGCATGTCCAATAGCATTATTGAATGTTCTAGAAAGTTCACGGACCGTGTCTTGAGGATTTATTTCACAGCCTCAATGCCATCCTCATGGCGTATTGAGGTATACAGTGATATGACATCGATTGTTGCCATTTGGTAGGTTGACTTCCATTCACAGGTTGATATTCTCTGCAAAAAATCCATTGTGTCCCTTAGGAAAGATGGTAGGTTGGTCACATAGTGCATCAAAAAGATATCTATGAATCTTGACGTGGATTCTAGTAGAGACCCTATCGAGCTCACAATGGGTCTCCCTGGTGGCTTGTCTAGTGACTTGTGGATTTTTGGTAGAAAATATATGGTGGCCATAATTGGGTTATTCGTTTTCAAATAGTTGTATTCATCGAAGTCAAGGAGACCCCTGTCTTTCCAGGTTAGCAACTTTGAGTGATATTCATTTGTCCATGTTTCTAATGGGTTCGTACTTAGTTTCTCATAGTGTTCCTGGATGAGGAGTTGCCGGTTTGCTTCTTCAATATAATCCGCAACATTTTGAATAACGAGGTTGCCCCCTTTATCAGAGGATTTTATGATTATAGACACATCGTTTTTTAGGTCCATCATTGCTTTTTGCTCTTCCAAAGAAAGATTTTGTTTTCCACCTTGTCCATTTTTTCATGGATTTATCCGAAATTTTCATTATTTCCTCCACCATGAGTTCATGGAATAAGTCAACTTTATTCCCAGGACTTGTACACGAGGACTTGCGTGTGAGTTAGCCTTGCGAATGGCAGGGCTCTTTTCAAACTATTTGCAGTGGAAATAATATCGTGAAGTAATGGAAATAACTTTGAATAACAGTATTGTTATTTAGATTCAAGGTGGAACAATTTCCGTGAGTTTGAAAAAAACGAAAGAAACGAACGTAATCAAGGCGGAATGAAATGTTTCATTGTTTAACTAACAAAGAATAGAATTCCATGTAAACTAACTGCTGCAATACAAATATTAGCACAAGTTGTTATGAAACAAACCAAAACGAATGTATTACAAGATGTCTGCCACTAATCATGTGATGAAAATTTCTATGTGCACCGAGGTGTTGTATTTAAAAATGGTGACTACCAACAAAAGACGAGCGTGACCAAGCCGTAATGGCGAAACGCGTCGTGAAGTTTTTGTCATCTGCCAAATAAATCCTCTGAACAGCAGCTCTGGGTGTCTTGTTTTTCACCTATATTTTGGTGTTTCGTGAAGTGAATATTGACAGCCGGCTGATGGCTGGAACAAGACCGTCCGCGACAGCAGGCACTCTGCAACCAGCGGTGGTGGAAGTTATATATATATATATATATATATATATATATATATATATATATATATATATATATATATATATATATGACTGAGCAAACGCCTGGGGCTTGGAGGCGCACTCGACGTTCCTCTCCCATCCGGGCTGAAAATGCGGCCTGCTTCCAAAGTGCATGTGTCATTTCAGCTTGCCTACGCGTTTCAGGGCCAACAGCCCCTTCTTCCTGGGCATTAAACATCACACAAGAGATCTGCATTTACTTTTCGGCATTTTATTTCATTTCCCATGTTTCCCACACTGGGCGTGTCTGGCATTACGCACTCCTGTGTGCATTATGGGGCATGGAGTCCTTTATGCAGATAGGTATTCGTCTTTAAGTAAGTTCTTTTGTGAGTTTAAAAATTATCTTCTACATTTGTACCTCTGAGTGAGTCATGTCCTTTGGAACAGGTTCCGTTTTTGCATATGGAGAAACGTGCCGGTCCTTTTTCTGAGCAGTTCAGAGAATTCGGCCTCATCTGCTGGAAAATGTGTTTGTCAGTCCCAGCTGACGATGTTGCTGCCTCCCACGGCCAGAGCACTGTGTTTTAATTGACTGAGCAAACGCCTGGGGCTTGGAGGCGCACTCGACGTTCCTCTCCCATCCGGGCTGAAAATGCGGCCTGCTTCCAAAGTCCATGTGTCATTTCAGCTTGCCTACGCGTTTCAGGGCCAACAGCCCCTTCTTCCTGGGCATTAAACATCACACAAGAGATCTGCATTTACTTTTCGGCATTTTATTTCATTTCCCATGTTTCCCACACTGGGCGTGTCTGGCATTACGCACTCCTGTGTGCATTATGGGGCATGGAGTCCTTTATGCAGATAGGTATTCGTCTTTAAGTAAGTTCTTTTGTGAGTTTAAAAATTATCTTCTACATTTGTACCTCTGAGTGAGTCATGTCCTTTGGAACAGGTTCCGTTTTTGCATATGGAGAGTGTGCCGGTCCTTTTTCTGAGCAGTTCAGAGAATTCGGCCTCATCTGCTGGAAAATGTGTTTGTCAGTCCCAGCTGACGATGTTGCTGCCTCCCACGGCCAGAGCACCGTGTTTTAATTGACTGAGCAAACGCCTGGGGCTTGGAGGCGCACTCGACGTTCCTCTCCCATCCGGGCTGAAAATGCGGCCTGCTTCCAAAGTGCATGTGTCATTTCAGCTTGCCTACGCGTTTCAGGGCCAACAGCCCCTTCTTCCTGGGCATTAAACATCACACAAGAGATCTGCATTTACTTTTCGGCATTTTATTTCATTTCCCATGTTTCCCACACTGGGCGTGTCTGGCATTACGCACTCCTGTGTGCATTATGGGGCATGGAGTCCTTTATGCAGATAGGTATTCGTCTTTAAGTAAGTTCTTTTGTGAGTTTAAAAATTATCTTCTACATTTGTACCTCTGAGTGAGTCATGTCCTTTGGAACAGGTTCCGTTTTTGCATATGGAGAAACGTGCCGGTCCTTTTTCTGAGCAGTTCAGAGAATTCGGCCTCATCTGCTGGAAAATGTGTTTGTCAGTCCCAGCTGACGATGTTGCTGCCTCCCACGGCCAGAGCACCGTGTTTTAATTGACTGAGCAAACGCCTGGGGCTTGGAGGCGCACTCGACGTTCCTCTCCCATCCGGGCTGAAAATGCGGCCTGCTTCCAAAGTGCATGTGTCATTTCAGCTTGCCTACGCGTTTCAGGGCCAACAGCCCCTTCTTCCTGGGCATTAAACATCACACAAGAGATCTGCATTTACTTTTCGGCATTTTATTTCATTTCCCATGTTTCCCACACTGGGCGTGTCTGGCATTACGCACTCCTGTGTGCATTATGGGGCATGGAGTCCTTTATGCAGATAGGTATTCGTCTTTAAGTAAGTTCTTTTGTGAGTTTAAAAATTATCTTCTACATTTGTACCTCTGAGTGAGTCATGTCCTTTGGAACAGGTTCCGTTTTTGCATATGGAGAAACGTGCCGGTCCTTTTTCTGAGCAGTTCAGAGAATTCGGCCTCATCTGCTGGAAAATGTGTTTGTCAGTCCCAGCTGACGATGTTGCTGCCTCCCACGGCCAGAGCACTGTGTTTTAATTGACTGAGCAAACGCCTGGGGCTTGGAGGCGCACTCGACGTTCCTCTCCCATCCGGGCTGAAAATGCGGCCTGCTTCCAAAGTCCATGTGTCATTTCAGCTTGCCTACGCGTTTCAGGGCCAACAGCCCCTTCTTCCTGGGCATTAAACATCACACAAGAGATCTGCATTTACTTTTCGGCATTTTATTTCATTTCCCATGTTTCCCACACTGGGCGTGTCTGGCATTACGCACTCCTGTGTGCATTATGGGGCATGGAGTCCTTTATGCAGATAGGTATTCGTCTTTAAGTAAGTTCTTTTGTGAGTTTAAAAATTATCTTCTACATTTGTACCTCTGAGTGAGTCATGTCCTTTGGAACAGGTTCCGTTTTTGCATATGGAGAAACGTGCCGGTCCTTTTTCTGAGCAGTTCAGAGAATTCGGCCTCATCTGCTGGAAAATGTGTTTGTCAGTCCCAGCTGACGATGTTGCTGCCTCCCACGGCCAGAGCACTGTGTTTTAATTGACTGAGCAAACGCCTGGGGCTTGGAGGCGCACTCGACGTTCCTCTCCCATCCGGGCTGAAAATGCGGCCTGCTTCCAAAGTGCATGTGTCATTTCAGCTTGCCTACGCGTTTCAGGGCCAACAGCCCCTTCTTCCTGGGCATTAAACATCACACAAGAGATCTGCATTTACTTTTCGGCATTTTATTTCATTTCCCATGTTTCCCACACTGGGCGTGTCTGGCATTACGCACTCCTGTGTGCATTATGGGGCATGGAGTCCTTTATGCAGATAGGTATTCGTCTTTAAGTAAGTTCTTTTGTGAGTTTAAAAATTATCTTCTACATTTGTACCTCTGAGTGAGTCATGTCCTTTGGAACAGGTTCCGTTTTTGCATATGGAGAAACGTGCCGGTCCTTTTTCTGAGCAGTTCAGAGAATTCGGCCTCATCTGCTGGAAAATGTGTTTGTCAGTCCCAGCTGACGATGTTGCTGCCTCCCACGGCCAGAGCACTGTGTTTTAATTGACTGAGCAAACGCCTGGGGCTTGGAGGCGCACTCGACGTTCCTCTCCCATCCGGGCTGAAAATGCGGCCTGCTTCCAAAGTCCATGTGTCATTTCAGCTTGCCTACGCGTTTCAGGGCCAACAGCCCCTTCTTCCTGGGCATTAAACATCACACAAGAGATCTGCATTTACTTTTCGGCATTTTATTTCATTTCCCATGTTTCCCACACTGGGCGTGTCTGGCATTACGCACTCCTGTGTGCATTATGGGGCATGGAGTCCTTTATGCAGATAGGTATTCGTCTTTAAGTAAGTTCTTTTGTGAGTTTAAAAATTATCTTCTACATTTGTACCTCTGAGTGAGTCATGTCCTTTGGAACAGGTTCCGTTTTTGCATATGGAGAAACGTGCCGGTCCTTTTTCTGAGCAGTTCAGAGAATTCGGCCTCATCTGCTGGAAAATGTGTTTGTCAGTCCCAGCTGACGATGTTGCTGCCTCCCACGGCCAGAGCACCGTGTTTTAATTGACTGAGCAAACGCCTGGGGCTTGGAGGCGCACTCGACGTTCCTCTCCCATCCGGGCTGAAAATGCGGCCTGCTTCCAAAGTGCATGTGTCATTTCAGCTTGCCTACGCGTTTCAGGGCCAACAGCCCCTTCTTCCTGGGCATTAAACATCACACAAGAGATCTGCATTTACTTTTCGGCATTTTATTTCATTTCCCATGTTTCCCACACTGGGCGTGCCTGGCATTACGCACTCCTGTGTGCATTATGGGGCATGGAGTCCTTTATGCAGATAGGTATTCGTCTTTAAGTAAGTTCTTTTGTGAGTTTAAAAATTATCTTCTACATTTGTACCTCTGAGTGAGTCATGTCCTTTGGAACAGGTTCCGTTTTTGCATATGGAGAAACGTGCCGGTCCTTTTTCTGAGCAGTTCAGAGAATTCGGCCTCATCTGCTGGAAAATGTGTTTGTCAGTCCCAGCTGACGATGTTGCTGCCTCCCACGGCCAGAGCACCGTGTTTTAATTGAATGAGCAAACGCCTGGGGCTTGGAGGCGCACTCGACGTTCCTCTCCCATCCGGGCTGAAAATGCGGCCTGCTTCCAAAGTGCATGTGTCATTTCAGCTTGCCTACGCGTTTCAGGGCCAACAGCCCCTTCTTCCTGGGCATTAAACATCACACAAGAGATCTGCATTTACTTTTCGGCATTTTATTTCATTTCCCATGTTTCCCACACTGGGCGTGTCTGGCATTACGCACTCCTGTGTGCATTATGGGGCATGGAGTCCTTTATGCAGATAGGTATTCGTCTTTAAGTAAGTTCTTTTGTGAGTTTAAAAATTATCTTCTACATTTGTACCTCTGAGTGAGTCATGTCCTTTGGAACAGGTTCCGTTTTTGCATATGGAGAAACGTGCCGGTCCTTTTTCTGAGCAGTTCAGAGAATTCGGCCTCATCTGCTGGAAAATGTGTTTGTCAGTCCCAGCTGACGATGTTGCTGCCTCCCACGGCCAGAGCACCGTGTTTTAATTGACTGAGCAAACGCCTGGGGCTTGGAGGCGCACTCGACGTTCCTCTCCCATCCGGGCTGAAAATGCGGCCTGCTTCCAAAGTGCATGTGTCATTTCAGCTTGCCTACGCGTTTCAGGGCCAACAGCCCCTTCTTCCTGGGCATTAAACATCACACAAGAGATCTGCATTTACTTTTCGGCATTTTATTTCATTTCCCATGTTTCCCACACTGGGCGTGTCTGGCATTACGCACTCCTGTGTGCATTATGGGGCATGGAGTCCTTTATGCAGATAGGTATTCGTCTTTAAGTAAGTTCTTTTGTGAGTTTAAAAATTATCTTCTACATTTGTACCTCTGAGTGAGTCATGTCCTTTGGAACAGGTTCCGTTTTTGCATATGGAGAAACGTGTCGGTCCTTTTTCTGAGCAGTTCAGAGAATTCGGCCTCATCTGCTGGAAAATGTGTTTGTCAGTCCCAGCTGACGATGTTGCTGCCTCCCACGGCCAGAGCACCGTGTTTTAATTGACTGAGCAAACGCCTGGGGCTTGGAGGCGCACTCGACGTTCCTCTCCCATCCGGGCTGAAAATGCGGCCTGCTTCCAAAGTGCATGTGTCATTTCAGCTTGCCTACGCGTTTCAGGGACAACAGCCCCTTCTTCCTGGGCATTAAACATCACACAAGAGATCTGCATTTACTTTTCGGCATTTTATTTCATTTCCCATGTTTCCCACACTGGGCGTGTCTGGCATTACGCACTCCTGTGTGCATTATGGGGCATGGAGTCCTTTATGCAGATAGGTATTCGTCTTTAAGTAAGTTCTTTTGTGAGTTTAAAAATTATCTTCTACATTTGTACCTCTGAGTGAGTCATGTCCTTTGGAACAGGTTCCGTTTTTGCATATGGAGAAACGTGCCGGTCCTTTTTCTGAGCAGTTCAGAGAATTCGGCCTCATCTGCTGGAAAATGTGTTTTTCAGTCCCAGCTGACGATGTTGCTGCCTCCCACGGCCAGAGCACCGTGTTTTAATTGACTGAGCAAACGCCTGGGGCTTGGAGGCGCACTCGACGTTCCTCTCCCATCCGGGCTGAAAATGCGGCCTGCTTCCAAAGTGCATGTGTCATTTCAGCTTGCCTACGCGTTTCAGGGCCAACAGCCCCTTCTTCCTGGGCATTAAACATCACACAAGAGATCTGCATTTACTTTTCGGCATTTTATTTCATTTCCCATGTTTCCCACACTGGGCGTGTCTGGCATTACGCACTCCTGTGTGCATTATGGGGCATGGAGTCCTTTATGCAGATAGGTATTCGTCTTTAAGTAAGTTCTTTTGTGAGTTTAAAAATTATCTTCTACATTTGTACCTCTGAGTGAGTCATGTCCTTTGGAACAGGTCCACCGGCACGTTTCTCCATATGCAAAAACGGAACCTGTTCCAAAGGACATGACTCACTCAGAGGTACAAATGTAGAAGATAATTTTTTA
The DNA here is from genome assembly GCF_964263255.1 of Lissotriton vulgaris. Lineage (NCBI taxonomy): Eukaryota > Metazoa > Chordata > Amphibia > Caudata > Salamandridae > Lissotriton > Lissotriton vulgaris. The sequence goes on along the minus strand of NW_028248514.1, from coordinate 10,813 downwards.
AACTCACAAAAGAACTTACTTAAAGACGAATACCTATCTGCATAAAGGACTCCATGCCCCATAATGCACACAGGAGTGCGTAATGCCAGACACGCCCAGTGTGGGAAACATGGGAAATGAAATAAAATGCCGAAAAGTAAATGCAGATCTCTTGTGTGATGTTTAATGCCCAGGAAGAAGGGGCTGTTGGCCCTGAAACGCGTAGGCAAGCTGAAATGACACATGCACTTTGGAAGCAGGCCGCATTTACAGCCCGGATGGGAGAGGAACGTCGAGTGCGCCTCCAAGCCCCAGGCGTTTGCTCAGTCAATATATATATATATATATATATATATATATATATATATATATATATATATATATATATATATATATATATATATATATATATATATATATATTTATGTATATTCAACAAAGGTTGCCTGCTGAAAGGGAGCCACACCCAAGTCGATTTCTTTTCGCTGTCAATTTATTGCAGGAAACAATGTTCGAAACAACTGAACTGCATCGCACAAAGTAGTTGCTGTCGATGCGTTTCGTACTGTCCGTACTTCTTCTTGGGCTGCAAACAAGTGTTGTGGAAATTTTGGGGCACTAATTAAATGTTCTAATCCCCGCCCGGTTGGGCGTGGTCAGTCGCGTGGCCTTGTGGTAACTGTAGTGCCTCCTGTCTTTCTCTGGTGAGTTGCCACACACTTGCTGTCTCATATGCACATAAAATCCCCAGTGGGTTGCGATGACTTGTCTCGTTGTTCGTCATTTGTATCACATTCCCGCAATCAGCAGACTTGGACTGCACGCTGCGACGCCGGTTGGCGCAGCTGCCAGACCACACCAAGGTATGGCGGGGCATCCCTCGCGCTCAGGCGGGGCCGCATGAACACATTCAACAAAGGTTGCCTGCTGAAAGGGAGCCACACCCAAGTCGATTTCTTTTCGCTGTCAATTTATTGCAGGAAACAATGTTCGAAACAACTGAACTGCATCGCACAAAGTAGTTGCTGTCGATGCGTTTCGTACTGTCCGTACTTCTTCTTGGGCTGCAAACAAGTGTTGTGGAAATTTTGGGGCACTAATTAAATGTTCTAATCCCCGCCCGGTTGGGCGTGGTCAGTCGCGTGGCCTTGTGGTAACTGTAGTGCCTCCTGTCTTTCTCTGGTGAGTTGCCACACACTTGCTGTCTCATATGCACATAAAATCCCCAGTGGGTTGCGATGACTTGTCTCGTTGTTCGTCATTTGTATCACATTCCCGCAATCAGCAGACTTGGACTGCACGCTGCGACGCCGGTTGGCGCAGCTGCCAGACCACACCAAGGTATGGCGGGGCATCCCTCGCGCTCAGGCGGGGCCGCATGAACACATTCAACAAAGGTTGCCTGCTGAAAGGGAGCCACACCCAAGTCGATTTCTTTTCACTGTCAATTTATTGCAGGAAACAATGTTCGAAACAACTGAACTGCCTCGCACAAAGTAGTTGCTGCCGACGCGTTTTGTACTGTCCGTACTTCTTCTTGGGCTGCAAACAAGTGTTGTGGAAATTTTGGGGCACTAATTAAATGTTCTAATCGCCGCCCGGTTGGGCGTGGTCACTCGCGTAGCCTTGTGGTAACTGTAGTGCCTCCTGTCTTTCTCTGGTGAGTTGCCACACACTTGCTGTCTCATATGCACATAAAATCCCCAGTGGGTTGCGATGACTTGTCTCGTTGTTCGTCATTTGTATCACATTCCCGCAATCAGCAGACTTGGACTGTACGCTGGGACGCCGGTTGGCGCAGCAGCCAGACCACACCAAGGTATGGCGGGGCATCCCTTGCGGCTCAGGCGGGGCCGCATGAACACATTCAACAAAGGTTGCCTGCTGAAAGGGAGCCACACCCAAGTCGATTTCTTTTCACTGTCAATTTATTGCAGGAAACAATGTTCGAAAGTGGGGCGAAATCCTGGGAGTTACCCGTATGGCATTGTTTGAAATATAGTTTCATATAATGGGACACTAGCCCACATGTGCGATATTTTGATATCAGAGATACTGTGTTACTAAGGAGAGTATGCCCTAATACTCACGAGTCTTGAGCCTACTCGGGCTAAATGTACATTGTTTGCCTTTGTGTATTAGCCCACATGGGCTATATTTTGATATCGGAGACACTGTGTTTATATGGAGAGTAGGCTCGAATACTCATGAGCCTTGAGCCCACTTGGGCTAAATGTACATTGTTGCCTTTTGGGTATTATAATTTGTATCCATTTCGTTCTTTCATGGCAGCATGACTAAAATACTAAGAAAAGTTTTGAATGAATTTAAAATTGTTAATTATCAAGGACATTGCAGCAATGAAAACAATTCTTTTATGTCTATAGATCACGTGTGAGAGTGTAAACACGGTAATGTTCACTTTAAAAGAATGATGGTACACGTAAGCTCCACCCGTGAGCAAGAGATCAGCTGATCTCGAAACGCGTTGGGTTTTTCTTGCCTAATAAACCTGAAGCACCGTTTAACTGCATTGGGGCCTCGACTCTGGTTATTTCATGAAAAGGAGAGTAAACCAGGAGTGTTGCTTATATATATATATATATATATATATATATATATATATATATATATATATATATATATATATATATATATATCTCAACAGCCATAAGTCACAAAGGTAACTTACGAACGACCACTCCAATCAAGCTGTTTTCAGTTTCTTTTAATGGAGACAACATAGCATGCATGACGCGTTTCGCCTTCCATCAGGCTTATTCATATGCAGCATTTACAAAGGATGGGTTAGTTTGTTTCTAATATAACGTAGCTCTAGACATTGAAGAGGGACTAGTGCCCAAAGTTCAAATTTAAGGTGACAGCAAGGTTTTCATAATTCTTTCTTCAAAACGCAGTGTCAGTGAGTACTCAATATTTGCTTACAGGACAGTTCCCAGTTCCATTGGAATTAATAGTATTCCATCATACCTGTGTCCCAACACTGTGTTTTATTGCCCTTCACCGGTTTTCCACTGTGTCGATTGAACCACAGTGCCCAGAATGCACCCTTGCTGCTTCTCTTCGTGAGTACTGGCACCCAATGTTGTCCTTGGCCGAATTATTTCCTTGAATCAGCCAGCAGCCTTATACCAAATGCCTTTGTAAGGAAAAGTTCCATGTGTGGCTAGTATTCCCCGGCATCGGCGTATTTCAAAGATAATCCCGCTATCATCCACATTTCGTTTGTTTTACAGTTCGTCTTCCAGAAGAGCACACTCCTCAGCGTGACGGGCTCGGAGGAAATCTCCTTCGCCGATCCTGGCTGTGTCCGTATTCATCCCTCCAGTCGAGGCGGGCCCCTCATCGAGACCACTTCCATTCTTCTGCAGTAGAATTTAATTCACAGCGGAGGGCACTTTAAACTGGATACTCTCCACTGTCTCAAGCTCCTGACAACAAAGCACCTCTTCCAAGCGAATCGGGGTCGTCCCTCAAGGTGTGTCAGACATCTTCCAGACATCAACAGCCATAAGTCACAAAGGTAACTTACGAATGACCACTCCAATCAAGCTGTTTTCAGTTTCTTTTAATGGAGACAACATAGCATGCATGACGCTTTTCACCTTCCATCAGGCTTATTCATATGCAGCATTTACAAGGGATGGGTTCGTTTGTTTCTAATATAACGTAGCTCTAGACATTGAAGAGGGACTAGTGCCCAACAGTTCAAATTTAAGGTGACAGCAAGGTTTTCATAATTCTTTCTTCAAAATGCAGTGTCAGTGAGTACTCAATAATTGCTTACAGGACAGTTCCCAGTTCCATTGGAATTAATAGTATTCCGTCATAGCTGTGTCCCAACACTGTGTTTTATTGTCCTTCACCGGTTTTCCACTGTGTCGATCGAACCACAGTGCCCTTGCTGCTTCTCTTCGTGAGTACTGGCCTCCAATGTTGTCCTTGGCCGAATTATTTCCTTGAATCAGCCAGCAGCTTTATACCAAATGCCTTTGTAAGGAAAAGTTCCATGTGTGGCTAGTATTCCCCGGCAGCGGCGTATTTCAAAGATAATCCCGCTACCATCCACATTTCGTTTGTTTTACAGTTTGTCTTCCAGAAGAAAACACTCCTCAGCGTGACGGGCTCGGAGGAAATCTCCTTCGCCGATCCTGGCGGTGTCCGTATTCATCCCTCCAGTCGAGGCGGGCCCCTCATCGAGACCACTTCCATTCTTCTGCAGTATAGATATATTTCTTTTTTTTTCACTAAAAAAGAACAGGTCTCAGGGATGTTATAGTTAGTTGAACATTTAACTCATATAAAACCAGAGAAATTCGCCTGTTATAGTTAGTTGAAGTAACTATTACTCGCGCGCCCGCAAAGCACTGGTGATAACGTCACATATTACATCACTCATGACATGGTCAGTGACATCACTGATGACATCTCAACTGACATCACTGATGACATCATCCAGTGAATGTGTGTTTCTGGAAAGTGTAAATATTTTTCATATATATCTATGCCAAGGTGTATTGAAGAATGAGTGGATTTACAAGTGCCTGAATGGATTATTTAGTAGGTGCATGACTGACTGTATAAGTGAGTGATTGAACGTGTCTTACTGAATGTATAGGTTAGTGACTAAACTGTGTGAAAGTCTGAATTAGTCTCTCAGTTGGTGTGTAAGCTGCTGCATGGGTTGGTGAGTAGCTACATGAGTCTATATGGGTTATTGATTTGTTTTCTGAGTATCTGTATGGGTGCCTGAGTGTCTGGGAGGGTGTGTGACTCTGTGCAAATATGTCTGAGTGGGTGATTCACAGGTTGTATGGATTCAAAAGTGCATCTGGGAAGGGCTGTATTGGAGAGTTAGTGTGTGTATGGGTGTGTTGGTGAGTGAATGAATGTCTCAGTGGTATATTTGTGAGTAACTAAATATGTTTTAAGGCAGTATATGTGAGTGTTGGAATATATAAATGATTATACGTGAGAGTAAATTATTTGAAGAGTGTATGTATAAATGAGTGCCTGCTTGTATCAGTGATTGTATAAGACAGTAAGTATGTGTTAGTATTTGCATAAATAAGTGATGTAGTGTGTGTATAAATAATGGAGTTGGTGTGTATAACTGTATACATGAGTAAATTGGTATGCTATTGATTCTTTGCATGACAGACTAGGTGAGTGAGTAACTCTATGGATGAGCAGCAGAGTGTTCTTATATGTATAGGTGTATAGGTGACACCACGTCCTGTATTGATGAGTAACTGCATGTATAAGTGAGTGGATGTGTGTATAGACCTAGTAAATAGTGGCTGGAATGTAGTATCTGGCATTGTTGTGTGTATGGTTTAAAAAACAGTAGTCTGTATTTTAGAGTGCGTGAATCAAACTTTATATTAGGGCATCAGGTTATGCCTCAGATTTTCACATGGATGATGTCATCAGTGATGTCATTTAAGATGTCATCAGTGATGTCATCTATGATGTCACTGACCATGTCATGAGTGATGTAATACGTGACGTCATCGCCAGTGCATTACGGGTGCGCGAATTATAGTTAGCTCAACCAACTATAACAGGCGAATTTCTCTGGTTTTATATGAGTCAAATGTTGAACTAACTATAACGTCCCTGAAACCTATGTTTTTTTTGTGAATTTCTAAGTTTTTTTAAATGCTAATTCCTAACTATAACGTCGGTAAAACCTATGGTTTTCTCAGTGAATTTCAAATGTTTTTTAAATGTTAATTTCATATTTTAATGTTTATAAAACCTATATTTTTTCTATTATATTTTTTAATATTTTGGAACTCTATTATTCTTCTTTTTTAACTTTAAAAATGACGTCATGTTCTATATCTTCCCCCAAAAATATGTATATCTTTTTTATTTTTTAGAAAACTGCACTCCCATACCGGTAGCGTACTAAGCTCCATCACCACGCGAATCCGATCCACCATATTGCTAAACTCGTAAATGATGCGCATTTAGTATCCGACGGGTTTGTGACACCACGTCCCGCGTAACATCATATACGCATTAAGTTGCCCCAGCTGCTACTTTGGTATCCGACGGGTACGCAGTACCAAGCCACGCGTTACGTCGTGTACGTATGGGGTAGTGCAAGCTGCACGTTGCGTATGCGACGAGTGCACGCCGCCAGGCCCTGTGTTACGTCACAGATGTAGATTTTGCGCCGGATAAGCCTCATTTTTTTGTCTCAAAACTATATCTAAATAACTTTAAACAGTATATGACAGCAAGTGATAATCTCAAATATTTTAAATATTTATATATTACTAACTGTAATAAATCACATCGGGTGTGGCCTCCTTGCACGCTCGCTTGGCGATTGTCATGTGACCTTAAAAAAAGCATTTGCTTGCTTCATGACATTTCCCATTGTAGCAGTTGGAAGGCCCCACCCATTTTAGTCATTCTCTCTACAGCGTTTGATGAGAGACACCTCTTCTCCTTAAACAGCTTTTTTGAAAAGTTTTTTGCTATATACCCATATCTTATACTACACACAACATCCAACGATCATCTTGATCAATATTCATGGCCTGTACATTAGCCTTCCACGTGTGATGGCCTTGCATCTCAAACGTTACATAAAAAAACAAATGTGTGTTACACAAGGCCCCTGGTGTTTGTGTGTGCACATTATTGTGCGGCCTTTCGGCCTGGGTATTGGTTGCTCTAAGAAGTATCATCAGCCACAGGCAGAGTGCACATCCTAGATCACATGTGGCAAACAAGTTCAAGTTCAAGAATTTGTATAGCGCGCTACTCACCCAGGGGGTCTCAAGGCGCTTGAGGGAGGGTGGGTGCATTACTTATCGAAAAGCCAGGTTTTTAGCTGCTTTCTGAAGGAGAGGTGGTTCTGTGTAAGGCGGAGGTGAGTGGGGAGAGAATTCCAGGTTTTGGCCGCTAAGTAGGAGAAGGATCTTCCTCCCATGGTGGATCTATGGATGCGCGGAATTGCGGCGAGGGCTTGATTGGATGATCGTAGTTGGCGGATGGGTGTGTAGAAGGACAGTTGTGTGTTGAGGCATTCGGGTCCTAGGTCGTAGAAGGCCTTGTGTGCGTGGGTGAGGAGACAGAACGTTATTCTCTTGTTGACGGGGAGCCAGTGGAGGTTTTTCAGGTGACCGGAAATGTGAGCTTGACGGGGGATGTCCAGTATGAGTCTGGCTGAGGCGTTTTGGATGCGTTGGAGTTTTTTCTGTAGTTTGGCTGTGGTTCCGGAGTAGAGGGTATTTCCATAATCCAGTCGGCTAGTGACCAGTGCGTGGGTGTCTGTCTTTCTTGTTTCGGTGGGGATCCAACTGAAGATTTTTTGAGCATGTGTAGGATGTTGAAGCATGAAGATGAGACGGCGTTGACTTGTCTGGTCATCGAGAGGGAGAAGTCTAGGATGAAGCCCAGGTTACGTGCGTGATCTGTAGGTATGGGTGCTGTACCCTGGGCCGGTGGCCACCATGAGTCGTCCCAGGCAGAGGGGGATGATCCTAAGATGAGGACTTCCGTTTTGTCCGAGTTTAGTTTTAAACGGCTGTTCTTCATCCATTCGGCTACTTCTTTCATTTCTTGGTGTAGATTGGTTTTGGCGGTGTTTGGGTCTTTGGTGAGGGAGAGGATCAGCTGGGTGTCATCTGCATAGGAGATGATGTTGAGGTTGTGTTGTCGCGCGAGGGGACTCATGTAAACGTTGAAGAGGGTGGGACTGAGTGATGATCCTTGTGGTACGCCGCAGATGACTTTGGTGGCCTCTGATTTGAATGGGGGGAGGCGGACTCTCTGGGTTCTTCCGGCGAGGAACGAGATGATCCAGTCCAAAGCTTTTCCTTGTATTCCGACGTTGCTGAGGCGATGTATGAGGGTGCTATGACAGACTGTGTTGAAGGCGGCGGAGAGGTCAAGTAGGATGAGGGCAACTGTTTCTCCGTTGTCCAGTGGTGTTCGAATGTCGTCTGTAGCAGCAATGAGGGCGCTTTCGGTGCTGTGTTTGGCTCGGAAGCCGGACTGTGAGGGGTCGAGGGAGTTGTTGGATTCAAGGAAGGGGGCGAGCTGATTATTGACGGCCTTCTCAATGACTTTGGCAGGGAATGAGAGAAGTGAGATGGGGCGGTAGTTCTTAAGTTCAGAGGGGTCTGCTGTGGGTTTCTTCAGAAGGGCGCTGAGTTCGGCATGTTTCCAATTTTCCGGGAAGGTAGCGGAGTTGAAGGAACAGTTGATGACATCGCGGAGATGGGGAGCGATGATGGAGCCTGCTTTGTTGAAGATGTGGTGGGGACATGGGTCGGTTGGTGAACCTGAGTGGATGGAGTTCATCAGGCGGATGGTGTCTTCAGTAGTGATTTGGTTCCAGGCGCAAAGGTTGTGAGAGTGCTGTTTTGGTTCAGGGGTGGGTGGAGTGGTCTGTTCTTCGGACTGGTTTTCAAAGCTGTTATGTATGTCTGCGATTTTGTTGTGGAAGAAAGAGGATAAAGAGTTGCAGAGGTCTTGGGAGGGAGTGATGTCGTTGGTGCCGGTGGTGGGGTTGGTAAATTCTTTGACGATGTTGAATAGTTCCTTGCTGTTGTGGGCGTTGTTGTTGAGTCGCTCATTGAATGCTGATTTCTTGGTGGATCGGATCAATTGGTGGTGTTTGCGGGTGGCGTCCTTGAAGGTGTTCAGGTTGTCAGTGGTTGGGTTTTTTCTCCAGGTTTTCTCGAGGGTACGACATAACTTCTTGGATTTCTTAAGGTCATCGTTGAACCAGGGGGCTTTTTTGCTACCTTGTTTGATCTGGTGGTTTTTCAAGGGTGCTAATTCGTCAGCGCTGTGGGTGATCCATTGTGTGAGTTTGGTGGCAGCTTGGTTAGGGTCCGATGATACGGTAGGAGGGTTTTGGTTAAGCGATGTGAAGAGCTGGTCGGTGGTGATTTTGTTCCAGTTTCTTCGAGGAATAGGTTGGGAGGGTTGTGGGTCGTGGTCTTTTTGTAGCTGAAGTGAACGTAGCTCTGGTCCGTCCAATGGAGAGCTGTGGTGAGATCGAAGGAGATGTGTTTGCTGGAGGTGAAGATAGGGTCGAGCGTGTGTCTGGCTAAGTGGGTGGGGGTGTCAACAAGTTGTTTGAGTCCGAGATTGGCCAGGTTGTCCAGAAGGGTGGTGGTGTTACTGTCGTTTTTCTTTTCCAGGTGGAAGTTGAGGTCTGTGTGTTATATGTGAGACTTCCAGATTCACGTTTGACATACATTGCTTGACTGTAGTGAGCGTTATCAATGTGTATGACGTAGCCTCACTTCTGATCCTCCCGCCATCCGAGCACATTCACATGTGTATGCTTCGCGTTAGCAAACACTTTCAATAATACCGTGCATATCCACAACACTTTCAATAATACCGCGCATATCCACAACCTTGACAACGACATGTGATGTTCGCCATTCAATCTTTTCGAACAGCATCACATTAGCGATAGTTGCCGCCCTCCCGATACATGCTACATTAATGTAAATTGCGCATTCTGCGACGTCAAAACTGCAAAAGAAACCCAGATAAGTACACTTCCTGGCCAGGCAGGAACTGAACTACGCCCAGATCCCCGGAACAATTATTCACACCCCTACGCTGGCCTACGTACGCAAGCCCAGCCCACTTTGCGTACGTATAAATAGGATAATGACGACGCCACATGTCCCAGTTCTTCCACACTGCCTCAGGTGAAATGGCTGCATCTACCTCGCATATCACAATGCGCAATTAAAAAAGGGATCCATGAGGTGTACACCATCCTGCAATCAACACTGCAACTGAATTGTGAACACTGCTGCCCGTAGAGTTTGCGCACACAACAATGACAGCAGGGGAGCAGTGGGGCCTGGGTGCACAGCTGCTCCAATTGAGCACGGTGCTGCAGGAGGGGTGGGCTGCATAAGCCTGAGTGCGCAGGTGCGACCAAGCGATGTTGCTGTGCGTAATGATGTGATCTCTGACCTCATTCAGTCACATGTCTGTCTATTTTAAGGACCTGCTGGACTGTACTGTAGGTCTGAGCCAGCGGGCAGCGCTGCCCTACAGACTCATGCCGTTGGCTTTTAGGGCACTGTAATGAGCTCATTACTAAGTGTACATGCACACAGGCTTCCGCCACTGCATTACACGCGCATATTATGCTTCTAGCATGCACTCTGTTCCTTTGTATGTGAACCTTGGTATAACATATTATTTTTTAACCCTGTGTATTGTCGTGCACTCCAACTCCTCTTTGAACCACGATTACCACTAACAGTTGGAAGATCGTACTTCAAAAACAAAAGATGCACTCAACTGGTGTTTCTATTAAGCTTGAAATAAACCTTTATTTACCTCCAGACGTTTCCACCATTAAATTAGTTCTCCCTTTTCAGACACTGAATTAATTGACCACAAATGTGCTGAGCAGGTGCTCACCCCGTAATGATGCCCTCTGCATTCTGACACCTTTCATCGTGGTATCAAGATGCCGTCCCTGACCGGAGACCTGCTCTCCCACCCTACAAAAGTACCCCACTTGGAGCTTGCACCGGCACGTCGTTGGACACACCGATGGTGGCAGGTGAGCAGTGAAGCCGTGGTGTGCAGGACCTACAATTGAGCACAGTGCGGGGGAAGGGGCTGGGGTGCAGAAGCCTGGGTGCACAGGTGCAGGCAAGCGATGTTCCCGTAGCTAATAATCTAATCTCTGCCCATACTGCGGGAGGGGATAGGTGCATCAACCTGGGTGTGCAGGTGCGAACAAGCGATGTGGCCGCCCGTAATGATGAGATCTCTGACCTTATTCAGTCACATCTCTGTC
>NW_028248513.1:0-59901 GCF_964263255.1 Lissotriton vulgaris | reverse complement strand
GGAGTCAGAGAGTGGATGTTGTTGGTGGCAGCCGAAAGCTCAAGCAAGAACACATATCTAATTTCATCTCTCTCCCAGCAGTTACAGGTAAAAACCAATCACTAGGAAAACAATTACATGGCTAACACCATGAAAGTAATCCAAAAGCCCCACAATAAAGCAAACGAAGATTACCCTGCAGGAAGCCATGCAACCTCAATCAAGACCAGGTTCAGCAGAATCATGGTGAACAGCCCAAGATCCAATGCCAGCCAAAATAACAATATGCAGGTCATGCCTGATGGAAGCAACCCCACGGAATCTAGCAAATTACCAAGGAAAAACATCATCCCTGAGGTGAAGAGTATCACAAAATAGCAAATTAGAAAAGACAAGCACCACATCTGAATTAAGTCCATTTTATTACAGGATGCACAGGCCAGCACAATAGACCAACCTCAAAGCCCCTGCTCTTCAAACACTAAGTCATAATATAGTGTGTAACAGGAGACCTAAAAACCCTTACTGAAAATCATGAAAACCGGTGGCCAAAATGTAATTCGTAAAACACAGAACATGCTCATTTCCGTTCCATGCACAAGGACAGGGAAGAGTCCTCCTAGCTCCCACCCACACAAAAAGAGAACTTATGAAGTACAGGGGCAAGGGGCCAAACAACCCACCACATAAGCTTCAGGGCACTCGTCAATATGGACAGAGAAGGCAAGTGTGAGAAGTTGGCCTGATATATAATGTTCACTATTCTAGTGAGCACTTTGTATCAGTCCAAACAACCCTTATGGTGATTGGTTGTAAGTCAACCTTATAGACCAGCTATCCTAGTAGCGTGGAAACGAGCAGTCTTCGGACTAAACTCTAGAGGGCGTGTTAAGCCAGCTGTTATACCATCACATATACCCCTTGAACACCAAGTGAAAGGACACCACACAAGTGTTATGAAAATAAACAGTGTATTTATTTAGATCACAACAGCCCTGTACACTTTATGAGGACAGGGTACTAAGCACACAACAAAACTCTTACGAAAATACTTTAAGTTGCACAATTTACACAAATGCCCGAGGGGCACGAAAAACCATATACTCTGAAAGTGGAATGCGAAATTACTAGCAGGTAAGTACTGGACTAATAGGCTTTGGAATCGCTAGGACTACGTTACTGAACCTTCAGATTACTAGTAGGAGGCCTAGGGGACTCGGGTGCAGAGTGTGCACTCTCACGCGGGATGCGGGACAAAGTCTATGGGAGCTAGTAAAGACAAAGTTAGTGTTCTCGGGCGAACCCGATAAGGTAGGTCGAAAACGACAGTGGATCATGACCCTTGGATAGTGAGGCTATGCTGGGGCACCGAAATGCTGAAGTTACCTAGCCAAGGGGCTGCAGCTGCATAGGTCTCAAAAGACGTCGGGAATCCTCGTAGACGAACCAGGAGCCTGAAGAAAGAAGTTGCTGGCAGGCGACCAGTGAAGATAGTTCGAGTGATCCAAGCCTGGATCAAAGATGGATGACACCTGAAAGCAGAGGAGACCAAGTTCGTGACTACTAGCCAGTAGTCAGGTGGCACCAGGAGGCCACCGGATGGTAGTCACCTCGACTAGGTGAGTGGGCGACGCTGGGCTCTGCAGTCTCACGGACCAGGAGGCGTTGTCGGCGACCAGGATGGAGGTGCGAGCTGTCCCACGATGGATGATGCTGTCGACGTCGCTGGACCCAGGATCGGGGCAACAAGTCTTGGCAAATTCAAGCTCACGCGGTGGACCAAAAATGGCGTCTGGAGTGGACCAGGAGGGTCCGGGGTGCTCCTCTTTTGGAAGGGAGCAAGGGCCAGTCTGGAGCAACCAGACCAGCAGCAGTGATGTTGTCGGGCGTCGTTAAGAAGGCCACAAGCCAGCGGGCTAGTAGCCAAACAACGCGGTGAGCAGCAAAAAGCAGAAGGGCCCCACGCAGATCGTGGAGATGCTGGGAGGCTGGACTTCGGTGCTGGAGCTGCTCAGGGTCGGGGATTCTCGGACCCCAAAGCACTTACCAGAGGATCCCTCGGCGGTCGTGCTGGATAGAAGTCGTGCAGTTCTGATGATGGCCGGTCCCTCGAGGTCTCGTCGCACCTACGGTTCTCAGCTTAGCTGTAGAGGTAGGTAGAGGTCAGAGGTGCCAGGGAAGCCGGGTCTCGTCGTGCTGGTCGGTCGGATTCCTGAGGAAGGACGTGCAGCAAATCGCAGAGTTCTTAGATGGTGCCTGCGGATGCAGGGTGACTACTCCTTAGCCACAAGGGAGAAATCTTGAGAAGAAGTCGAGAGTTCCTTTCGTAGAAAGTAGTTTCTTGATTCAAAGATGATCTAATTTGGAAGGGTCCCCGCTCCTGCCTTTATCCTAAAGAAAGGGGTGGGTACGCGACTAGGTCCTGCCCTAGAGGTGGGACCAGGAAGGGGGGTGGTTACACCCCTCTCCCATGCTGGACTTTCCCCAGGCCAGGGGCTGGTGTGCCCCTGGAACTGGTTCTAGCCGGCAGATGCGTAGTGAGCACCGGGGTGCCACTCTGCAGTCACCTTACTGTAAAGCCCTGCCTACCCAGGATACACAAAACCCTGTCTGGGATGGTGCTAGCACCGCCCCTGACAGGAAACCCTTTGTCCAAGCTCTCCTCGCTGGAAGGACTCCCAGCAGCAGGAGGTCAGACTCGTGTCTGTGGTGGCAGCATCCATTTTGTGGAGCTGAGGCTTCAGTTAACTTTAACCGGGGTTCACAGTTACATACATGTCGTGTCCCTCTAGAAGGGTGGAATGCTAACCCCGTCGCCAGAATTGGCGAGGGGTTAGTATTCCAATTCGTATGACACCTTACTCGACATGTTTTGATAAAGCAATACCAAAGATAGCATTTAACCGCGAGGATTATAATGCACTTAAGAGTATATGGTATGCGTTATCATGGAACAGCTATTAGGCCTTGGTTCCGCAAGCTGCAAACGGGCTCAGCTCATGCCAGAGCACCATTTCACACGATTCCATGCACTCTGCCTTCAGGATTGTCAAGGCCTGCCATAGGAGTGACTGATAGGAATCTGTGTGTCCATTTTTAGGGTTAGATATAGGTATACTATACCTAAAGCAAAGGGTGAGTACACCACCTTGCCCCAGCTGTCGTGCAGCCAGTTGTGTCAGATTTAGATGGCCATCCAGGGGTGGCATAATACATGCTTCAGCCCCTGGTAGGCCCTGGGTACACCTATGCCCTGAGTTACAGGGTCTGATAAGGTGGCCCAGTTCCAATTGGGTAATGCACCCAAGGTACACATGTCAATTTAGTGAGAGAACAGCTAGGCTGTGGGTCTGATTGGCAGGCCCACAGCCAGGGAAAGTCGTAAACCAGTGAAACAAAAGCAAAAAATCTGGGTGATCATAGGATTGCAGACCCTACTCTCCTACATGACCCCTTCCCCCAAACTTTGGGACAATAAACTAACCTTGACCAGGTGAGTCTTCTTGCTCTAAGTGGAAATACCTGGAGAGCCCATCTGCATTGCCATGATCAGTGCCAGGTCTATGCTCCACTGTAAAATCTATCCCCTGTAGGGAAATGGACCACCTAAGCAGTTTGGGGTTTTCACCCTTCATCTGATGTAGCCATAAGAGGGGCTTATGGTCGGTCTGAATTTTGAAATGAGTGCCAAACAAGTATGGCCTCAGTTTCTTCAGGGCCCAAACCACAGCAAAGGCCTCCCTCTCAATAGCTGACCAATTTTTCTCTCTGGGGGTCAGCCTTCTGCTTATAAAAGCAATGGGCTGGTCTTGACCATCAAAATTCAGTTGAGATAGAACAGCTCCCACACCCAACTCAGAAGCATCTGTTTGGACAATGAATGGTTTGGAGTAGTCTGGACTCTTGAGGATAGGTGCTGTGCACATGGCCTGCTTTAGGTCATCGAATGCTTTTTGACAGCCTGCTGTCCACTGAACCTTTTTGGGCATTTCCTTACTTGTCAGTTCATTAAGTGGAGTCACAATTGATCCATAATTTGTGACAAACATTCTGTAGTAACCAGTCAGGCCCAAGAAAGCTCAAACCTGAGTCTGGGTGGTTGGAGGAGCCCAGTCCCTGATTGACTGTATTTTGCTCTCCAGTGGTTGAACTTGGCCTCCACCTACAAGGTGGCCCAAGTATACAACCTGTGTCTGCCCTATCTGGCACTTGGTGGCCTTGATAGTGAGACCTGCTGCTTGCAGTGCCTCTAACACTTTCCTCAGGTGGACCAGGTGATCCTCCCAGGTGGAGCTAAAGACGGCAATATCATCAAGATATGCTGCACAGAAGTCATCCAGCCCAGTGAGAACATGATTCACCAACCTTTGGAAGGTAGCAGGTGCATTTTTCAAACCAAAGGGCATTACCACAAATTGATAATGCCCACCAGGGGTTGAAAATGCTGTCTTGAGCTTGGCATCCTCAGCTAACCTGATTTGCCAATACCCAGCTGCCAGGTCAAATGTACTTAAGTAGTTGGCAGAAGCCAATCTATCTATAAGCTCATCTGCCCTTGGTATTGGGTGGGCATCAGTCTTAGTGACTGCATTGAGACCTCTGTAGTCTACGCAAAACCTCATCTCTTTCTTACCACCCTGGGTGTGAGGCTTTGGCACTAGAACTACTGGACTAGCCCAAGGGCTCTCTGAGGGTTCAATGACTCCCAACTCCAACATTTTCTGCACTTCTGTTTTGATGCAGTCTCTAACATGATCAGGCTGCCTGTAGATTTTACTCTTAACTGGCAAGCTGTCACCAGTGTCAACCTCATGGGTACACCAATTGGTCTGACTGAGTGTTAGAGAGAACATATGTCTGAAGGATTGAAGAACTTGTTTGCAATCCTTCTGTTGATGTTCAGAGAGGCTGCCACAAAAGACAACACCATCTACTGACCCATCATCAGGATTCTGAGTGAGCAGGTCTGGGAGAGGGTCACTCTCTTCCTCCTGTCCCTCATCTATGGCCATGAGCAAGCTCATGTCCTTCCTGTCGACATATGCTTTGAGCCTGTTTACATGGATTACCCTGTGGGGGCTCCTGGGAGTTCCAAGGTCCACCAGGTAGGTGACCTCTCCCTTTTGCTCAAGAATTGTGTGGGGCCCAGACCATTTGTCTTTGAGTGCTGCTGGGGCCACTGGCTCCAACACCCACACCTTCTGTCCAGACTGATAAACAGTCAGGACAGCATTTTGGTCATGCCAAGCTTTTTGGAGTTCTTGACTGGCCTTAAGGTTTTCAGATGCCTTTTCCATATACTCAGCCATCCTGGAGCGGAGACCAAGTACATAGTCCACTATGCTGGTTGCAGGCTTTTTGAGAGGTCTCTCCCATCCTTCCTTAACCAAACACAGGGGTCCTCTCACAGGATGCCCATACAGATGCTCAAAAGGGCTGAAGCCAACCCCCTTCTATGGGACCTCTCTGTAAGCAAACAAAAGGCAGGGAATCAGGACATCCCATCTTCGCCTGAGCTTTTCAGGTAGTCCATGAATCATCCCTTTTAGGGTCCTGTTGAACCTTTCAACAAGCCCATTGCATTGTGGATGATAGGGTGTAGTGAACTTGTAGTTGACACCACATTCCTTCCACATAGCAGTTAATTAGCCTGACATGAAGTCTGCACCTCTGTCAGAGACAACCTCCTTAGGGAAGCCCACTCTGGAGAACACTCCAACTAGGGCTCTTGCCACAACAGGTGCTGTAGTGGTCCTAAGGGGAATAGCTTCAGGATACCTGGTGGCATGATCCACTACCACCAGAATAAACTTGTGCCCTGATGCTGTCTGGGGTTCCATTGGACCAACAATGTCAATCCCCACTCTTTCAAAGGGCCCCCCACCACAGGCATTGGTATAAGGGGGGCCTTTGTTGTGCCACCGGACTTACCACTGGCTTGGCAAGTGACACAGGAGCGACAAAACTCCTTGGTATCCTCATTCATGTGAGGCCAGTGAAAGTGTGAGACAAGTCTGTCCCAAGTCTTTGTCTGGCCTAAGTGTCCTGCTAAGGGAATCTCATGGGCCAAGGTAAGAAGGAAACCTCTCTGAGTCAAGGGGATAACCAGCCTCCTGGTCATGCCAGGCTTGGGGTCTCTTGCCTCAGTGTACAGGAGTCCATCCTCCCAGTATACCTTGTGGGTACCTGTGGCATTCCCAGCAGCCTCATCAGCAGCCTTCTGTCTGAGGGGTTCAAGGGAAGGGCAGTCTAATTGTTCCTTCCCCAGGTCTTCTCTTGAGGGTCACCCTGAGCCCAGGAATTCAACTTGATCAAGTTCAAACTCTTTAGGCTCAGTTTCCCTCAGTTCCTGTAGGTCAGCCTCCTCTGAGACTTGATCCTCAACCTGGGGCAAGAGGGAAGGCAATGCCTTAACCTTACTGCTCTTCTTCTTGGAAGGTGGCTGGTCCATTGTTCCAGGATCCAGCACCTGTTCAGTGGGGCATCTTCTGGCCTGTGACCTAGTCACAGCAAGCACATGTGCTGGCAAGCCTAACATCTCCATGTGAGTCCTATACTCCACTTCTGACCATTGTGATGACTCCAAATCATTGCCCAACAAACAATCCACTGGGAGGTCTGAGCTAACTACAACCTTCTTTTGGCCAATTACCCCTCCCCAGGAGAAAGCAACAATTGCCATACTATGACTGGTAGTGACATTGCTTGCATTGGTCACCAGAAAATCTGTTCCTGGCATGATCTGTCCAGGGTCCACAAAGTTAGGTGTCACCATTGTGACACTGGCACAAGTGTCCCTATAGGCCTGAGCCATTTTTCCCTTGATAAAAGGTGTCTGTCTGTATTTGCCCAAAGTATTGGGACTGACATCAGGGGATATATCCACATCCCCTGTACAGACAAGGACAGCCTGAGTGAGTGTGTCAACTAAGTTGTCATACCCCTGAGAACCCAAGGTTAACCCAACTAGTCCCTTGAGAGGTGCACCACTACTGCTGGCTGTACTAGGGGGCACAGGTGCCTTAGGGGCTGCAGTAGTAGGAGTCTGCCCTCCTTTCTTGGTGCACTCACTAAACCAGTGAGTTTTACTTTTACAGTATTGGCACCACCTTTTAGATTGGCCTTCTTGATTCTTCTTTTTCTGGGAAGCCTGACCCCCACCCTCTTTGGGTTGTTGGGGACCTGTTGAAGACTTCTGGTCATTTGTTCACCTTTAGAATCTTTACCCTTCTGGTCTGCTTTCTTCTGACCACCCTGGTTCTGGCCCTGGTTTTGCTTAACTCTTGTTCTGACCCATCTGTCTGCCTTCTTTCCCAATTCTTGGGGAGAGGTCAGATCTGAGTCAACAAGATGCTGATGCAACAACTGGTTCTGACAATTGTTTAAAATCTGTTCCCTCATGATCAGATTATACAATCCTGTGTAATCAGTAACCTTACTGCCCAGCAACCAGCCCTCCAAAGCCTTAGTGGCACAATCTACAAAATCAGACCAATCCTGAGACTGAGTTTTCTGGGTATCCCTGAACAGCAACCTGTACTGCTCAGTGGTTAGGCCAAACCCATCAATCAGTGTACTCTTCAGGACTTGGTAATTGTTAGCATCCTCAACTCTAGTAGTGAGGAGCTTATCTCTACCTTTACCTTCAAAGGAGAGCCACAAGATAGAGGCCCACTGACTCTGGGGGACACACTGTACAGTGCAGGCCCTCTCCAAAGCAGTAATCCATTTGTGGATATCATCCCCTTGTTTAAAGGGGGGCACTATCTTACTCAGGTGTCTAGTGTCTAAACTCCTGTTTTCCCTTGGGGGAATGCTGCCACCAGTGGGATTTGTCCCACTCAATTCTTGCTCTCTAGCAAAGGCAAGTCTCTCTTTGGCCAGGGCAAGTTCTTCCCTTTCAATCCTCAGATTGACTTCCCTCACATTTGCTTCATACACTCTCCTCTGAGGGGATGTCATCCCTCTGTGTGAAGAGGTCTGAGAGTCATTGGTTCGAATGGATCTGTTAGAGCCTTTGGATAGAGACCTAACTCGTCCATTCCCCATGTTAAGCTGGCCTGAGAGGGGCCCCAGGGGTCTCCTAGTACCATTCTCATGCCTGCTTAAGTTGTCCCTAGTTAGCTGGCTAACCACTACTGAACCTTTGTCTGCCTCGTCCTCAGATGGCTCTAGATCCTCATCCTCCTCTTCACCTTCTGCAGAGAGATGGATAAGGTCAGGGTCACCTGATGTTCCCTCTAGGGGAGCCATGTTCCCATCTGGATGAGAAGGTTCTGTGTTACCAGCCCTCCTAGCATCATAAGTCTCTAAGAGACCAATCAGAAAAGGAATTGTGGGGTTAGACCCCTGTTTTAGTTTCCTGGAGGTACACACTTGTCTCATCTCCTGGAAGCTAAGAGCAGCATATCTGGAAGCGACCTGTGGAGGGTCCACTGACACAAGGGGAGACTCAGAGTTTCCTCCTTTGTCTGACATGCTGATTCTAGTGTGGTGTAAGTGATGCACCTACCTACACTATATGTTTGCCTACTGATCCCTTGCTAAGAGTTGTAGCCAAGGTGTGCTAAGCCTTGAGGAGCTACAACAGCTGGTTCAGTAGAACTCAGAGTATTCTAAGCTAAGTTATATGTACCTGGAGTACTTATGTGATCTTTCACAAGATATTCTTAGGATACGTGTGGTAAAACAACAGCAAGCTCAAATCCCAACCGCTGCTCACCAATGTGAGAAGTTGGCCTGATATATAATGTTCACTATTCTAGTGAGCACTTTGTATCAGTCCAAACAACCCTTATGGTGATTGGTTGTAAGTCAACCTTATAGACCAGCTATCCTAGTAGCGTGGATACGAGCAGTCTTCGGGCTAAACTCTAGAGGGCGTGTTAAGCCAGCTGTTATACCATCACATATACCCCTTGAACACCAAGTGAAAGGACAACACACAAGTGTTATGAAAATAAAGAGTGTATTTATTTAGATCACAACAGCCCTGTACTCTTTATGAGGACAGGGTACTAAGTGCACAACAAAACTCTTACGAAAATACTTTAAGTTGCACAATTTACACAAATGCCCGAGGGGCACGAAAAACCATATACTCTGAAAGTGGAATGCGAAATTACTAGCAGGTAAGTACTGGACTAATAGGCTTTGGAATCGCTAGGACTACGTTACTGAACCTTCAGATTACTAGTAGGAGGCCTAGGGGACTCGGGTGCAGAGTGTGCACTCTCACGCGGGATGCGGGACAAAGTCTATGGGAGCTAGTAAAGACAAAGTTAGTGTTCTCGGGCGAACCCGATAAGGTAGGTCGAAAACGACAGTGGATCCTGACCCTTGGATAGTGAGGCTATGCTGGGGCACCGAAATGCCGAAGTTACCTAGCCCAGGGGCTGCAGCTGCATAGGTCTCAAAAGACGTCGGGAATCCTCGTAGATGAACCAGGAGCCTGAAGAAAGAAGTTGCTTGCAGGCGACCAGTGAAGATAGCTCGAGTGATCCTAGCCTGGATCGAAGATGGATGACACCTGAAAGCAGAGGGGACCAAGTTCGTGACTACTAGCCAGTAGTCAGGTGGCACCAGAAGGGCACCGGATGGTAGTCACCTCGACTAGGTGAGTGGGCGACGCTGGGCTCTGCAGTCTCACGGACCAGGAGGCGTTGTCGGCAACCAGGATGGAGGTGCGAGCTGTCCCACTATGGATGATGCTGTCGACGTCGCTGGACCCAGGATTGGGGCAACAAGTCTTGGCAAATTCAAGCCCACGCGGTGGACCAAAAATGGCGTCTGGAGTGGACCAGGAGGGTCCGGGGTGCTCCTCTTTTGGAAGGGAGCAACGGCCAGTCTGGAGCAACCAGACCAGCAGCAGTGATGTCGCCAGGCGTCGTTAAGAAGGCCACAAGCCAGCGGGCTAGTAGCCAAACAACGCGGTGAGCAGCAAAAAGCAGAAGGGCCCCACGCAGATCGTGGAGATGCTGGGAGGCTGGACTTCGGTGCTGGAGATGCTCAGGGTCGGGGCTTCTCGGACCCCAAAGCACTCACCAGAGGATCCCTCGGCGGTCGTGCTGGATAGAAGTTGTGCAGTTCTGATGATGGCCGGTCCCTCGAGGTCTCGTCGCACCTACGATTCTCAGCTTAGCTGTAGAGGTAGGTAGAGGTCAGAGGTGCCAGGGAAGCCGGGTCTCGTTGTGCTGGTCGGTCGGATTCCTGAGGAAGGACGTGCAGCAAACCGCAGAGTTCTTAGATGGTGCCTGCGGATGCAGGGTGACTACTCCTTTGCCACAAGGGAGAAATCTTGAGAAGAAGTCGAGAGTTCCTTTCGTAGAAAGTAGTTTCTTGATTCAAAGAGGATCTAATTTGGAAGGGTCCCCGCTCCTGCCTTTATCCTAAAGAAAGGGGTGGTTACGCGACTAGGTCCTGCCCTAGGGGTGGGACCAGGAAGGGGGGTGGTTACACCCCTCTCCCATGCCGGACTTTCCTCAGGCCAGGGGCTGGTGTGCCCCTGGAACTGGTTCTAGCCGGCAGATGCGTAGTGAGCACCGGGGTGCCACTCTTCAGTCACCTTCCTGTAAAGCCCTGCCTACCCAGGATACACAAAACCCTGTCTGGGATGGTGCTAGCACCGCCCCTGACAGGAAACCCTTTGTCCAAGCTCTCCTCGCTGGAAGGACTCCCAGCAGCAGGAGTTCAGACTCGTGTCTGTGGTGGCAGCATCCATTTTGTGGAGCTGAGGCTTCAGTTAACTTTAACCGGGGTTCACAGTTACATACATGTCGTGTCCCTCTAGAAGGGTGGAATGCTAACCCCGTCGCCAGAATTGGCGAGGGGTTAGTATTCCAATTTGTATGACACCTTACTCGACATGTTTTGATAAAGCAATACCAAAGATAGCATTTAACTGCGAGGATTATAATGCACTTAAGAGTATATGGTATGCGTTATCATGGAACAGCTATTAGGCCTTGGTTCCGCAAGCTGCAAACGGGCTCAGCTCATGCCAGAGCACCATTTCACACAATTCCATGCACTCTGCCTTCAGGATTGTCAAGGCCTGCCATAGGAGTGACTGATAGGGATCTGTGTGTCCATTTTTAGGGTTAGATATAGGTATACTATACCTAAAGCAAAGGGTGAGTACACCACCTTGCCCCAGCTGTCGTGCAGCCAGTTGTGTCAGATTTAGATGGCCATCCAGGGGTGGCATAATACATGCTTCAGCCCCTGGTAGGCCCTGGGTACACCTATGCCCTGAGTTACAGGGTCTGATAAGGTGGCCCAGTTCCAATTGGGTAATGCACCTAAGGTACACATGTCAATTTAGTGAGAGAACAGCTAGGCTGTGGGTCTGATTGGCAGGCCCACAGCCAGGGAAAGTCGTAAACCAGTGAAACAAAAGCAAAAAATCTGGGTGATTATAGGATTGCAGACCCTACTCTCCTACAGCAAGTCCTAGCCCATCACTGCTTGAGGAACATTCCTAAGTCCAGTACGGGGCAGAGGTAGAAGTCCAAGGCTAGCCTCTACATCTCAAGCAATATCACATCAAAAAAATACAGCAATGAGCTGCCCCCCACACAGACAACAACATCAACCCCAGTCCAAAGTTCAAAAGGGAGCGATTGAAGGATAGACCAAACAATAGAAGCAACAGCACAGGAGGCCAACAAGCCTAACAGGAGGTGATGGGTGTAGAAACACTGCAAGCCGAACCCAAGCCGCTACCATTTGGGATATAGGATGTCTCCGAAAAGAGGAACACAAGAAACAGAAACAAACCGCTGGCAGAAAAAACAAAATATAGAAAAGTATCCAAAAATGCAGCTGCAATGGAACTAAGGAACGGCCTTCCAGAAACAGGAAGCATTGGAGGAGACAGAAAAAGTGAGTTGGTTTTGTTATAATAAGTTTCTCAAGTAAGTTATTTTTCATATTATGGTATGTTAGTCTCATTTTCAAAACAAACAAATGATGGATGTAATGCTACCCCAGTCACAAAGATCAGGGTTTAATGCATTGTTCTTTTGCTCACCAAGCCACCCCAGTTTGGACCCAGCAGTATGCAAATCAGTCTTGACCCTGTTCCTCATGGGAACAGTCCAGTCTGAACTGCCAAGCCAGGTCCTCTGGTCCTGAAACAAGCATCCTGGGACCAGGATCACCACTCATCAGCCAGGCTGGCTTGAATCCAGTGGTGTAGTGAGCACGGGATCCACGTCTCGGCATACCCTTCCCACTTAGTGCGACATATGCAAAGCAAACAATTGATGGAGGGAATGCTGTAAAATATAAACATTCACCCCAGTCACAAAGATCTGGGTTTAATCCATCATTATTTTGCTCACCACAACACCCCAGTTAGGACCCAGCCCTATACAAATCAGTCTTGACCCTGTTCCTTGTGGGAACAGTCCAGCCCAAACTGCCAAACTAGGTCCTTCTTGGACCAGAAACAAGCATACTGGGACCGGTTTCGGGGCATCACCCTTCATCAGCCAGGCTAGCTTGAATCCATTGCTGTAGTGAGCATAGGACCCATGTCTGGGCATAACCTTTCATCCTAGGGCGACATATGCAAAAAAACCAATTGATTAACGGAATGCTGAACAATGCAAATATTCACCCCTATCTCCATTGACCTCACCTCTAAGAAGGCCCTATTGCCCCCTTCTTTAACTGCCTCGCCCTCCTACTTCCCTGAAAAGCGTATCTCAACCGACGTCGACGCTAAGAATAATGCTTCATGGGGCTCCCTCTCCACTTTTAGTGAAAAAGACATTGAAAAAATTCTCCAGACCATCAACCCGTCTAACCACTTCAGGGACCCGCTGCCTCCGGCCATCTTCAAAGGGATCAAGAGCGCTCTCATCCCCACCTGGACCATGATTGTAAACACCTCCTTATCTCAAGGCTTGATCCCCAACTGCCTAAAAGCAGCCCAGGTTTCACAAATTCTAAAAAAAACGTAATGCTGACAAATCGGATCTCAATAACTTCCGTCATATCTCCAACATCTCCACCCTGGTGAAACTTCTCAAAAAATGTGTCCAATTCCAGCTCTCTGCTCACATTGAGAATTACCAACTCTTAGACCATCATCAATCCGGTTTCCGGAAGGGTCATAGCACTGAATCGGCCCTCATACACATTTTTGATGACATTCTGAAAATGCTTGACAAAAACGAATCCTGCTTCTTGATCCTCCTCGACCTTTCCTTTGCTTTCGATACAGTCAATCATGACATTCTCCTATCCATCCTACAAAACAGAATGGGTTTCTCGGATCGTGTGCTCTACTGGTTCTCACCCTTCCTTCTCCACAGATCTCAAAGATTCAAGATAAACTACTCTCTATCTCAGCCCTCCCCAGTACTTATGGGGGTCCCCCAATGATCCACCCTTTCTCCTATCCGCTTTAACCTTTTCTTTAAACCTCTAACCACCCTACTTAACTCTATGAATATTCTCTTCCACATGTATGCCAAGGACAAACAACTCTATTTGAAAATTTCATCCCCAGACAACATCATCTCACTAAATTCTATCCTCACATCAACCAAAAATTAGTTAAAAGAGATCCATCTCCTGCTCAACGCTTCCAAAACAGAATTCCTGCTCATCTCCCCACCGAACCACACCCTCAAGATCGATCTCTGGTTGCCTCACCTCACGGCTCTCAACTGCACTCCGATCATCATAGACTCAGCTAAATAGTTTGGGGTCACAGTGGACAAGCACCTGAGTATGATGACTCATATCAGCAACGTTTGTAAGGGCGTTTGTAAGGGAGCAAACCACCTGAAGAGGACACTCAGAATTATCAAACCCTTCTTGCCACAAATGGATTTCAAGCAGGTGGTACAAGCTCTTGTCTTACAAAGATTAGACATTGGCAGTGCAACTCTTCCTAAATATGCCTTGGCTCCACTTAGGGCCTCGCTGAACTCTGCAGCAAGACTGATTACTGGCTCCAAACTAAATGAGCACATCGCCCAAGTTCTTAAATCTCTCAACTGGCTACCCTTTGAAGGAACAAATCCAGCTAAAGATTGCAATCCTGATGCACAAAGCCCTTCATTACAATACCCCCACTTATTTAGCACAAAAAATTGAATTATCCTGTGGGGTGAGGGCAACCAGAATCGCCTCTACTCCCCTCCTGAAACCTATCATCCTTAGCAAAAAAAGAACCAGTCACCAAGCCTTCTCTGGTGCTGCCCCTAAAATATGGAACTCTCTTCCTACTGTCATATAGCTACATCTTTTCTACATACTGTGTTAAGTTAGCATGAGTTTATTAAATGTTTGCATGCCGTTTTCATTCTTGTTTCACATAATTGTTGTTTTAGCTTTCAACCCAGAAGAGCTTTGAGATTTACTAGAGAAATAATATGTTATTGCTCTGATATCAGTTTTGTTCTGCACTCTGTCTGCACAGTGAGTGCTGAAGGCTACACGGATAACTTAACCCAGTGTTGTTGTAAGGTCTGATCTTCGCACCCCTATAGACATAACACACATGCTGCTGCCAAAATCTGGCTCTAGGCGAGTTTTATATTGTTGTGCTGAACGCACAAACACACACTTGATATGATTCGCATGCAGAGAGCTGGTGGAAGATGATGTGATCCTCCTGCCACTGAGATTTTGAGGTATGGGCCCGCCCTGCTAAAACCCAAATGAGACCTTCATAGATATAAAATACTATGCTAAATAGGGAGGGTGTGAATTAGACGTTATTAATTTCTATTCATTTCAGCATATTAGTATGCTGTCACCATTCGCCTTTTATGGACAGACTAGCAGCCTGCCCCGGCGTTGCCTGGGGCAGAAGGGGGCTGGGGGCAGCGTTGCAGCAGGAGAGGCGCAGCAGAGCGGCCGGGAGCAGCAGAGCGTACTTACAGTGTTTCCTTGCTCCGGTTTTGTTGGTCCTGGCCACTTCTGCCCAAGCTCGTGTCCGCTGTTTCCCCCGACGTCCCGACTTTCAGGAAAAGGCTTCCGAGCACTGATGGCCCCCGCCCGTCCCTCCACCCGTCCCTCGGTGCGCACCCGCGGCTGCTTCACTTACCTCAGCCGCCGCTCCTCCCCGCGCTGCTGAGTTTAACGTTCCTCTGCTCCTCCGCTTCTCGCCGCTCCTCACCGGTTGTCCGCTGCTCGCTGCTCCTCCCTGCCTGTCCTTAGCTCCTACCCGCACTCATGTCCGCCGCTCTTCCTCTTGCTCTTGAACGCCGCTCCTCCCCGCGCTCCCGATGTCATCACGCACGTCGCGGCCGGCGCTACTTGCAAGGGACTACTTTTTTTTACTCCTACATTTTTTAAAGAACGTATATTTTTTATTTTTATATAGCCTATGTCCTTCTGCTTGCCCTGAGGTTTTCAAAGATGTCTTGGGTGTTTGGATTGCTGGTGTACTTTTTGAGTTTACCTGGCTCAAAGGACACAGTTCTCTCTTTATAATAGTAGTATAGATAACTATGCTGATAACTGTGCTGCTTATAATATGTTTGCTAGTATTATACAAGATACTGCGTTTGAGAACCTTGCATTAGTAAATAAATATCTCAAACATGCACGTGTCCTCTTTTACTCCACGTTCTGGTTTGTGATGATTATATAACGAAAGAGTGTTCACGTGTTCCACGATTCCTGAGGTATTCTAAGTTCATGTTCTGGTCTGTCTAAGCATTGGGAGTTTGTTATGACCAATGAGACACTGTAGCTAGCTTGGTAAGGGGATTTTGGGTACTGAGGTGAGTTTTGGGCCATCCTAATTCACTGAGGTTCCAGGTCTCTATGCACAGTTTTGTAGGAGAATTCCCGCTACATGGCACCCATACGTTGTTGGCCTTATAACATGACACTCGAGTAGTATATCATTCATTCCTTAACCCCTTCACTGACGTTTCCGGTAAACGGTGGTGTCGGAAAAATCTACCTTTTTTTGAAATAGGTCTTTTCAAGCTTGATTCTTTCTAAAACGGTTTCCTTGAATCACTACCCAGTTGTGCTACAAAGTTTACTTTGTTTTTTATCTTTCTTGTGCCGTCATGGCTGCCGTGGACATTCCGCTGCATAGTCGCATTGCGGTGCGAGATCATTTGCGGGCGTACAATGTACCTTTGGAAGGCTTGGCTGTGATTATGGTGGTGAGTGCGGAACATGCTTACCCTTACGAACTCTTTTATTCGTGGGTGACATTTCCGGAGGTGGACGCAAATTCAGGCGTATTCCACAGATACACTCCCACAGCTGTACCTAATGAGTATACTCCGTACAGGGCACAGGAAGCTCCTATTGATGTTTGGCAGCATGGAGTTTGGTTTGGTGGCGCCCTACCCCATTCTTTAACCGCTCCGAGGTTAGGTCCTTTGTCCATTCCAGACGCTAGTTGGCCTGTTTTGGCTGGATTTACTCCTCATCCTCTGCATGGCAATTGTAATGTGGCGGAACTCCGACGACTACATGTAGTCGCGATTGCCGTGATTAGAGCCTTAGTGCATTGCATGGGCCGTAATCTTCCGGGTGGAGCCCCGGGGGGTGCGGCGCTTCCGGCAGGGCAGGGTGGTTTGAAAATCAGTTCTGTCATGGTCAATGCCGTTATGGGCAGGAAGCCCCAGGAAAAGGATGATTTTCCTTTCTGGCTTGCCGAGAAATTTGACCAGCTGGAAGCTGTATTTCCTAATACGACTCCTGGTGAAAAACACCGGATTCTTACGCTTAGTTTGCCGAAGGATTTGGCCCCTGAGCTCGTTGACTGTGAGACCTGGGGGAAGACTTTTGCGGCGGTCTATGCTCGGTGCTACGGCACCCTGTCTATGTCTGTGCTGTCTTCGGTCCTTAAACGTGTTCAGGATGATCACGGACCAGAATCTGCGGTCAAGTTGGGCATGCGCCTGTGTGGCACCTTTGACGTAGTTTGCGATCTGATCCTTGCTAATGTCAAGGGGGATACAGTGAACTTTCAGGTTGCTAACGCGTTAGCGGCGCTTCCCGAGGCTGAGAAACCCCGACAGTTAGCGAAAATTATTGTGGCGGCTTATAAAACCGTGGGTTGCAATTGTAAGGGCGTTAAGCTTTTTTCTGTTAAAGATAAAAAGCAGCCCCAGGGACAAACTTCGGAGACGGAGGTTCAGCCCAAGTCCAAAAAACAAAATTGGCCTAAAAAACAGAAACAGGGAAAGCAACCTCAACAACAACAAACACAGGTTTCTCGTCCTGCGTCTCCGTTACCTACGCAGTCGGAACGGGTTTCTGACTTGCGCGACAGCGCGACGATTAAGACTCCTGATCGATTTCAGGCTTCTGTCCAACGCTCTCCTCATTCCTTTCAGGACTCATCGGCTCCAACGACCGGTGGTGGAGGGGGCGGCAGAGGTCGGGGTGGCCAGCAAAGACGTGAACAACCCCGCCCGAGGAACGGTGCAGAAAAGCAGGAAGGCTCTACGCCCAGGAGACCACAGTTTGCCAAGAAGAAAGTCGCGGCCTTAACAACGCATCGATATGCCCCAGATAGTGAGAACGCGGCTTCGGAATCTGACGTGGGCTCTGACCTTGCTGGACAGCGCGGCGGAGATTACCATAGTGAGAGAGGTGCTCCGTCCACTACTGAAGGTGACAGCGACTGATACTTATGTTGTCATTGAAACAGCTGACACCAGAGTTGCTCCCCCTGATAGACTTTTTGAAATGTTCCTGTTAATTGAAGGTGACATACAACGAACCATAAAAGGGGTATTTTGGGAAAATCTTTCGTCTACATATGACATTTTGCTTTCGGAGGCTGACTGGCCCCCACCTTTTGTGCTCGCTGCTCCTCGAGGGGAGGAGGTGATCCTCCCCAGTTTCGCGAACACAGTCTCGAAGGAGGATGCGCTGCATTTTGCAGAAGAGTGGGCTCTAGCTCTGGCGCCGGCTGTGTACCGCAATCAGTGTGGTTGGGATAAATTGTCCCCGAGCCACGAGATTCCTTTGCGGTCTCAGCCGCAGCCTCATCCTCAATATCCTATACGACGTGAAGCGAAAGCTTCCGTTGCGGCAATCCTTGAACAATTGGAATATCAAGGTGTAATTGAAACGTGTGTGTCACTGATGAATAACCCTCTTTTTACTGTGAACAAGCCTGACGGTTCGTATCGTTTGGTTTTGGATTACCGGCATTTAAACTCGCATTGCCGTAACCGTGCAGTACAGAATACTCACAGCTCTGCTCTAGTGAATAGTCTTGTGCGTAAGCGGTTTAAGACCACACTTAACATTTCTAATGGTTTCTATGCCCACCAATCAATTGGATGCTATGAGTTCCTAATGGATCAGTTTTACATGCGGTGGTGTCTAAAACACTTTCGGCGTTTGCCTATGGGCTATAAGAATAGTCCTGGGATTTTTTTCTGCCCGCATAGTCTCTCTTTTGGAGAGAATCGACCCGGATGCTTGTTCGTATGTGGATGACATATATCTCACAGACGACAAACTTTGGGAGCATCTGTGTCGTGTGAAGGGGATAATTTGTACCTTTGCAAACTTAGGTTACAAATTCAACTTTGTGAAATCGCACATTGCAGAGTACACAGTGTTGTTTCTGGGCTGCGAGCTTAACAATGAAGGAAAGGGATTGGCTCCTCACTTCCTGGAGAAATGCGCACGATTGCGCGCTCCGACAACACTGAAAAAATTACAATCTTTACTGGGCTTTTTGAATTTTGGGAGAACTTACATTCCGGAATATGCCCAGCGTATCAAGCCTTTGTATGCTTTGATACAACCATCATTTTCCAAATCATGCTGGCTGCCTGAGCATTCGGCTATATTGCAGTCTTTGCAGGCTGATCTGCTCGCTTCTAAATTCTTACTGACTCGTGATGATCAGACCAACCTGGTGATAAGAATTATCCCTGGGACGGTAGGTTTCACGTACCTGACTTTTAATGAAGGAGACACAGTACCTATTGCTTACAAATCACACTTGTACACTTCGGCTGAATTACGCTTTTCCACTGTGGAGAAAGTTTTGACGTCTGTGCAGATGGCTATTCTTAAGGAACGTGCCCTGTCACAGGGAAAGCGCATGTTGGTTGTTACCACGTGTCCTGCCTTGGAGGCAGTCACAAAAGCCAGTGTACCAAATTCTAAAGCTTTGCACCCTCGGTGGATTCAATGGGCTGCGTCCTTGACATCTCAGGATGTCACGTCTATCTTTGACGCCACATTGTGGTCGCAGGAGTACTTACAGTATCAATTCGTTCATCCAGCTCCTTTAGCAATGCGACCCCTGGAGGATTTCCATTGCATCATTCACACCAATGGTTCGGCGCAGGTTGCGCATGGCTCTGAACATGCCTACGTTTCCGCATGCGCCATTGTGGTCGGTGCCATGGTGAACAATGAGTTCAAGTCCAGTGTCGTGCACACGCAGACACTTTGAGACTGCACTGCACAATTAGCGGAGCTTCGTGCTCTGATGCTTGCATTGGAGTACGCAGATCCTAGGGTGCCTACTCTTATCGTAAGTGATTCTTACTACTGTGTCCAGTCTTACAATGAGAACTTGATCTTTTGGATTCAGAATGAATTTCGTGATTCCAAGGGTGGCACAGTAAAACATAAAATGATCTGGGTCCGAGTGGCTGAGCTTAAAGAGCAGTTGCCACTTGTGTTTGTGATTCATACTCTCGGCCATCAGCGTGTGGGAGTCCACGCCGTCGGTAATTCGCTTGCTGATGAAGCAGCGAAGTCAGCAGTATCTAAATATTTAGTTGCAGCAGTTACACGGTCCAAAAGTAAAATAGATAATGACATCTTGGCAGCTGTTGCTGCCACTGAGAAAGGAGGTAAATATCCTGCGGGGTTCCCTTCGAAGTATACATACCACTTAAGTCCCGATAAGGTTGCTTACGTGAAAATTCCTGATGTTGGCGAACGTTTGATTCCCAACTCGGATCGCATAGTTACTTTGATTACAGCGGCTCATGAAGGTGTAGCATCTGCGCATGCGGGCGTCTCAGCCACTGTAACTCAGCTACAACAGAGGTTCTGGTGGCGGGAACTGTACAAACAGATGGGTGATTATGTCCTTCAATGTGACATTTGCCAGCAGATCAAGCCTTCGACTGCTGCACGTCCGCCGCAGACACAGTTGTACATTTCTAATAAACCACTGGGGTGCGTTTATTTAGATCACTGCGGTCCTTTTTCTTCAGATACTGCGTATAAGTACATCTTAGTAGCAGTTGATTCATGCACACGCTTTGTGTGGGTATGGCCCCATCGCAGCGCTGATTCACGGACTGTCATAAGAGATTTGCGTGTCTTTGTAGGGATTTTTGCCTGTGGTACCTTCCATTCGGATCAGGGTCCGGCTTTCGCCTCTAAGGCGTATAAGGATGCTATGGTTTCGTTGGGGGTCCTAGTCAAGTTTACGTCTCCATACAGACCTGAGGGTAATAGTGTAGTGGAACAAATGAACCGTGACTTAAAGCAATCTTTGACAACTCGAGTTATAGGCACTGGCAGAAACTGGCTGGCCCATCTCAGTGGCGTGCAGCGTGCTCTTATTAATCTCCCTAGAAGGTCTCTGGGTGGGCGGACTGCGTACGAAATACTCTTTGGTATCAAGATGTATGTCCCTGACCTCGACGGTCTAGACTGCGTGGCCCAAGCCACGGCCTTTGACGTAGATGAACATTGCACTGTTTTACAGGATCTACAAAAGACCAGAGACAGCCTTGCTAAGGAACATTTTACCCTCCACGTTGGATGATGCGTTGCAGATCCCGGTAGTTGGCTGGCTACCCAAAGTTGGAGAACTGGTTCGAGAGAACATTGATAACAAGAAAGAATTTGGTCCTTCCTATCGAGTACCGGTCCCCGTTCTTGGAGTGAAGGGCACAAGAACAGTAATTTTATCACCACTTCCAGGTCGTAAGGAAAACAGGTTTATCTCAATTGACAATGTCAAGATACACAGGGTGTCCGATTCTTCATAGCATGACACCGGCAGTCTCCTGTCCTTCGCTTGTGAGAAATTCTGTTTTGGCTATCACTGCAGCTGCTGAGCCAGAAGTGGCCCTCGAGATGCCTGTCATTTCCAATCCTTTACTGAACACTTTCCCAGTTAATAACATTGATGACCTTGATTATTCCTATCCTGCTGATTTATCGATGCCTGACTTACAAACACGTTTGGCCACAGACTCTAGATTCTCATTTGACTCTGCTACAGTGACTTCGACAAGACCCTCACGTTGTGCAATTTATGTCTCTTTATTCAAGAAACATTTTTTGGTTCCCCCTTGGACATATATTTGGCTAATGCTTTTTTCAGTATACCTTTTTATGTCATTTGGTTTTGTGTTTTATTTTTTCCGTATCATGGATGGACACTATGTCGAGGAGAGAACATGCATTCGGCATCTTAATGGAACTTTGGCCCCCTTATCCTCTTCACATTCTGCACACAGACTAAAAAGAGACTTGAACTTTGTTAACATCACAGCTTGGCCGGTTCTTGATGGGATTGTGTGGGATGCAGTTAAATTTCAAATTCATGGCCCCACTGAAGTGGTTAATGTCCCAAATGTACTGAGAGTGAACATGGGGGATGTGGTAAAACGAAACTTACATTCTGATGATTGGAATGTTCAGGCCGTAGAATCATTATTCTCTGATTTAAAATATTATGCTGCCTTTGATGCTGAAGATTTATATTTAGAATCTGCTAATTATGGTGATTTATTTTGCTTTCAACATTTTGGTAATCATTTATTGCATAAGACAAGTTCCAGAAGGGGTACTGTAAATTACACACAGTGGGAACATTGCCCTGCACCATCACAAGGCAGCTCCAGTACATTTTTAAATAAGAACACTTACTTTACTGACTTTAATCAATCAAGTCCTGAGTCCTTTTATTTTAAGATGACACAGAAACCCATGTCCAAAGTTAGACTTACCAATACTAAATTATTGTATTCAAAGTCCTTTCTAGAAAGATTGGCTGTAGAGGGCTACGAGCCCTCTACAGCCTATGGAAGGAAACCATTGACCTTAAATCGGTTTGGGGTTCTAAAAGTTGGCAGGTACAAGGCACTGAGGCTTTGCACCGTGCATGTCTCATCCCGAATCACATGTTGTTTTTTAATTCTACTATTTCTCAGACAACGTGCTTTGGATTGGCTACTTCAAAAAAGTTAAATACCCCTGCTGTCCCTGATTTGGAAGAATATTCTGGTTGGGGTAATTATACAAAGTTTTCCATTAGAGAGTTGCAAACATTACTAAATAATGCATCCTTTAATGTGTCCAGTTTTGATCCAAAGGGTTGGCTGCTGTGGCACAGAAGCTCTGACTCTTGCCAGGGTCGCTTTATGGGTTTAACTGAAGGTTTTACACAAGTCAGGCCTGATCCACGTTTTGATCCTGACCACACTGTTACAACATACTCAGTTGGCAAATTATGTCAGAATTGGTTACAACATTCTACATTAGCTGCTGTTAAATTACATCTATCTAAGCTAACTGATGAGGTGGATATTAATGTTTTTATAAAGGGCCCGGCAAGCGGTAGATCTAAACGTTGGATTTATGCTGCTTACAATGAAATTTTGAACCTTTCACAAATTGAGGCCACTAAGCGCATGAGAGCTATTGATCAAGCTAATTTAGAAAAGGTGCTTGCAGTTGTCGATAACAGTATTAACATGCTTTCTTCCCGCATATACACGTTGAATAACATTGTTTCTTCAGAGGTTGATATTGTAAATGATGAGGTGTCTGTTTTATACCATGGCCAAAATCAATTGCGTTCTGTAATGCAGTTTGCGTGGACTCTGCAGACTCTTAAGTCTGGCCGTGTGCCCTGGAATTACATGAACGTTTCCTCCCTCTTTTCCCCATTTAATTTGACTGACAAACAGCGCATGCTTTCAAGGCAAGATGCATCATTTTCCATGTTACACATTGAGAGGTTGGAATCTTTACCGTTCTCTGTTGCTGAGGCCACTGATGCAACGTGGCTTATCCACGGATTAATTACATTACCACTCGCCTTGTACAAATCACTAGTTGTATGCGACATGTTGCAATAGGACGTTATGAACCGTTAGGTGGTGCCTTCCTCCATGAAGCATGGTCTCTTCCTTTCACATATAGGTGCCTGAAAGACGGCAAAGAAGTTTATCTTAATGGGGAGGAATGCACTGAGTTCCCTGACCATTCATTAATATGCAGACACATCCAATTACATGGTTCCTGCAACAAGGAACGACCTAATCTGGCCTGTGTATTAAAAGGGACTCCTGCTCCTGCAATTGTTCCCACGTTTACACTTTTGGCAAATGGTAGTTATTTGCTGTTGAATAACGAGGAGTATTGTGGTTTAATTGTTGGTATCGCTTATGTGGTAACTGTATCTGAACGTGTTGTGTGCTGTAAAAACGTTATGTATCCCCCTACGCATGGAAATTAAGATGTTTCCATCTGGCCGCGCATCCCAACCTTGAAGGCAGAGTTCAATGGCATGACTAGAATAAGAGCCCTTTTGTCTCAGAAAGAGGTGGCCCTGAGTTCGGCCCGAGAAACATTCGTCCTTCACATAGCTAACACACGCACAGAAGTGCACGCGCTTTTAAATACTGATTTACCGTTACATTTCAGCAAGCTGGTTCATCAAATCTTTAATGCCTCCTCCACTTCCGGCCTTGCTCACTTTTTTAAATTAGTTAGCAGCGGTCTCGTGACTTCATTTGAAAAAATATTTGGGGTCATCCCTGCTTTCTTTCATTCTATTTTTTCGAGTTTGTTTGGAGGCTTCCCTGTCTTGCTGGCTTTAGCTGCTGGCGTTTTGGGGATATTTTGTTTTATTACAAATGGATGCCCATCCTGCATTAGGAGCAGAAGAGCCCCTCCTGTCACTGTTACGCAACCGAATGCTTGATTACTATGGCACCCTGCCGCTTGAGACTTTAAGCACCGCGTTTGGATTATCGTTTCGATTTTCCTATTTCACATGTGTCCAGCCTGTGTTTCATTGCTTGAGCTGCGATTTCCACTGTGTCTCTGCTTGACGGTGTCTCCTGACGTTGACTTTAATCATCTGATGAGCCCCGTACTTGCTCACAAGTTGGTTTGTTCTGGCGAAATGATGATGACCTTGGCAGCGATGCATGGACTAATGGATCGTTGGGATGTAATCGCAGCAGCGCATTAGTTCTTAGCAAGGAGCTTTCTTGAGAACCCACCGAGTTGTCCTCTGATGTTAATAGAGGATCCAGTGACGGAGCAGCACGTATGTTCCTTCCCGCTACTTAATTGGATGGCTGAACTGTTTTCGGATGATGACAGTGATTTCATATTGGAGGCTGTGGCTGCATATTTTGCATATTCAGTTCTTTCGTGAGATGCCATGGAGTTTTTACTTATTTCGGCACGTGCATTTTTATATTGTTGGACAGTGCCTTTTTTCATGTGTGAACATTTTTAATACATGCCGGACCTATTGACTTATATTTTCAAAGGTTTGAACAATTACGCTTGGCCCCCATAGGCCTTAATATATATGTTTGGAGAATAGATTAACTCATTATTATTAAACTCTGTTTTCAGGTTAAACCCCTTCCAGGTTCTGACTTTACATGATTTTTGACAGTGCTCTGATCATTGGGGTGGGTGTCATATAGCTACTTCTTTTCTACATACTATGTTAAGTTAGCATGAGTTTATTAAATGTTTGCACGCCGTTTTCATTCTTGCTTCACTTTTGCACACGACACATAATTGTTGTTTTAGCTTTCAACCAAGAAGAGCTTTGTGATTTACTAGAGAAATAATATGTTATTGCTCTTATATCAGTTTTGTTCTGCACTCTGTCTGCACAGTGAGTGCTGAAGGCTACACGGATAACTTAACCCAGTGTTGTTGTAAGGCCTGATCTTCGCACCCCTATAGACATAACACACATGCTGCTGCCAAAATCTGGCTCTAGGCGAGTTTTATATTGTTGTGCTGAACGCACAAACACACACTTGATATGCTTCGCATGCAGAGAGCTGGTGGAAGATGATGTGATCCTCCTGCCACTGAGATTTTGAGGTATGGGCCCGCCCTGCTAAAACCCAAATGAGACCTTCATAGATATGAAATACTATGCTAAATAGGGAGGGTGTGAATTAGACGTTATTAATTTCTATTCATTTCAGCATATTAGTATGCTGTCACCATTCGCCTTTTATGGACTGATAACTATGCTGATAACTTTGTTGCTTATAATATGTTTGCTAGTATTATACAAGATACTGCGTTTGAGAACCTTGCATTAGTAAATAAATATTTCAAACATGCACGTGTCCTCTTTTACTCCACGTTCTGGTTTGTGATGATTATATAACGAAAGTGTGTTCATGTGTTCCACGATTCCTGAGGTATTCTAAGTTCATGTTCTGGTCTGTCTAAGCATTGGGAGTTTGTTATGACCAATGAGACACTGTAGCTTGCTCGGTAAGGGGATTTTGGGTACTGAGGTGAGTTTTGGGCCATCCTAATTCACTGAGGTTCCAGGTCTCTATGCACAGTTCTGTAGGAGAACGGAATTCCCTCTACACTACGGATGTATGCAGACTCGCCTAGACGGTGGCTTTCAAACTGGAAGCCAAAAGATTCTTAATGAGCATATTCCTACCATAAGGGGTTGTGGCACTCGTGAGGTGGCTATCTCTTGGTGCCTAGCTCCATGGCACAACTAACAGTCTGGGTATACCCTTCCCACTTAGGATGACATATGCAAACATTAACCTCCAGTCACAAAAATCTGGGTTTAATCCATCACCCTTCATCACCCAGGCAAGCTTGAATCCAGTGGTGTTTCTTTTGCATATGTCGCCCTAAGTGGGAAAGGTATACCCAGACGTGGGTCCCGTGCTCACTACACCACTGGATTTAAGCTAGCCTGGCTGATGAAGGGTGATGCCCTGAAACCAGTCTCAGGATACTTGTTTCCGGTCCGGGGAGGACCTGGCTTGGCAGGTCAGACTTGACTGTTCCCACAAGGAACAGGGTCAAGACATATTTGCATATGGTTGGGTCCATAGTGGGGTGGTGTGATAAGCAAAAGAATGATGGATTTAATCCAGATCCTTGCGACTCAGGGTGAATGTTTGCATTGTCCAGCATTCTGTCCATCAATTGTTTCTTTCATATCACTGTAATTGAAAGCATTTCTGTGACTGTATTATGTGACAAATGACATCCTGAAATAGTTCTGCAGCTGATGACACTCATAGCCTTCTATATATAAATAAACCAAAATAAGTCAAAAAGGTAGTAATGTACCTACAATTTTCTTCCAGTTTGAGCCTGTGATACCTTTTGTTCAATTCAAGGCAGGAAAAGACTTTAGCTCCATTCAGCTGCATAAAAATGTCAGCAATCTGCAGCCCTGGATGTCACTCTCTTTCAATTGCCTTGTTTGCTTGGTGCATATCAGTGCAGATGCGCAAGGTTGCTTCGCTACCCTTTTTCGACACTACCACTATGGCTGATCCCCACAGCGTCTGATTAGTGGATCGCTCACTGATGTTGTGCTTTAGGAGTATCTCAAGTTCTTTCTCAACAGCCTCTTGTAAATTAAATGTAATTCAACGATGTTGAGCAATAGGATGAACGTCCTCATTTATGTAAAGTTGCACTTTCATAGTCTTAAGTATTCCTGGTCCATTGAACAAGGATTGAAACTCATTAATTATCTCAACAAAATAAGTCCTGTCAATGCTAATTCACAAGACACTACACCTGCCAGCACCTGGATACCCTCACAGGTGACAAGAAGCGCTGTATAAATCTACAGACAATTTAATTGACACTGACCTGCAAACCACTCAGCATTCTCTTTTCTTCTGTCCACCCTCTCTGCTGAATCTAGTGCGTGATTTGTTAAGAGTAGATGTTTATGCCTGTCAAGTGTTGAGTCATGCTTTTGTGTTCTTTTTATTCCCTTTTTTCTTTGTTCATAAATGTGTTGACTACTTTGTGGAGTCGGCCTCTTACATTATTACCAACTTGGGGAGGAGTTAGAGTGATGCTGATTGTTTGTGCTGTGATAAATGACTGCCCTACTACTCAGTGTTTTGTTTCGCTTGATGGGAGTGGACAATTCCATATGATTGCCTCGTAACTGTTAATTTATGCATACCTATGATGGGGCCTGCCTTCCCTGACCTGCTTTTGAATAAGCCGAATTACAAATAGAGAAATATTTAAATAAAAAATTCAAAGGTGAGAGAGGAGGGTGTGTGAGATACAGAAATGGAAATGAGAGAGTGAAAAGGAGGAAGGTGAGATACACAATGATGCATGATAGAACAGGGTTGAAGAGAAGAGGTGTGAGAAACAGTAGGGGGTGTGTGAGACTAAAGATAGGCCACAGCAATATTTCACAAATTATACGAGGAGGATGTCTACATTGTCATCAGCAAGGGATGCCAAAATACCAGTGCAAGCAGCAAATGTTGTACAATTGCTGGAGAGGGTAGGGCAAACAAAATTCCATCACCTACTGGGGCAAAATCCTTGCACTGGCCCTATGTGGTGGAGAGGGAGCTAGAAGCAGGAAACAGGAAGCTGGAGGAAAGAAGGTGGGTAAAAGATTGAGGGAGTGAGGGAGTGATGAACATGAAGATGAAAGGGTAATAAGGTATAAGAGAGAAGTGTGAGAAAGAGGAGAGGGAGACAGACATGTGTGAATGCAGAATGTGCACTTAGAAATGTTCTGCAAAAATAGGACACAAAAGAGAAATGAAGGTGAAACAAGAAGAAAATAAGAAGAGATTGAGAAGAGAGAGAAATTAAAGGCATTGAGATGGACATGAAAGAAAGCAAAAACAAGAAAGATAGAAAATAAAATAGATACATTCTAGGGGGATAGCAACATGGAGAGAGGTGCAATATAAAGGCCAGAATTGGCATTTGAAGGGGAGAACACAAGGGTAGCAAAGACGTGATTTTTTTGTTTTTGCTCTAGAAAACATATTTTGGCCCTGATGGGTGCTGGCCTGCTCCTCCTGTCACTTTCACAGCACAATAATCAAAATGCCTCTTTGTAGGTATGATTCAGAAAAGGGGGTGGTGATGAACAGAGTGTCTGAATTAAGCAGACCACTCTTACCCAGTCCAAAGATCAGGGCTTGATCCATCACCGTTTTTTAGCTCACTGCACCATCCCAGCTCAGAACCTGGCTACATGCAAATTAGTCTGTTCCTGTCCCAGTGCATGATGGGAACAGGGCAAACCAAACTACCAAGCCAATTCTTATACTGGGAAGGAAACAAGCTTCCGGGGACCGGTTTCTGGCATTTCAGCCGTCGTCGGCACGGCTTGCTTGAATCATGATGGTGCAATGAGCAAGGGACTCACATCTGAGTATACCCTTCCACGCTTA
Source organism: Lissotriton vulgaris (assembly GCF_964263255.1). Lineage (NCBI taxonomy): Eukaryota > Metazoa > Chordata > Amphibia > Caudata > Salamandridae > Lissotriton > Lissotriton vulgaris. Next base: position 31,498 of record NW_028248513.1, on the reverse strand, counting down.
TGGTGGACAAAATGATTCAGAAAAGGGGGTGGTGTTGAACAGAGTGTCTGAATTAAGCAGACCACTCTTACCCAGTCCAAAGATCAGGGCTTGATCCATCACCGTTTTTTAGCTCACTGCACCATCCCAGCTCAGAACCTGGCTACATGCAAATTAGTCTGTTCCTGTCCCAGTGCATGATGGGGACAGGGCAAACCAAACTACCAAGCCAATTCTTATACTGGGAAGGAAACAAGCTTCCGGGGACCGGTTTCTGGCATTTCAGCTGTTGTCGGCCCGGCTTGCTTGAATCCTGATGGTGCAATGAGCAAGGGACTCACATCTGAGTATACCCTTCCACGCTTATGGTGGACAAAATGGTTCAGAAAAGGGGGTGGTGATGAACAGAGTGTCTGAATTAAGCAGACCACTCTTACCCAGTCCAAAGATCAGGGCTTGATCCATCACCGTTTTTTAGCTCACTACACCATCCCAGCTCAGAACCTGGCTACATGCAAATTAGTCTATTCCTGTCCCAGTGCATGATGGGAACAGGGCAAACCAAACTACCAAGCCAATTCTTATACTGGGAAGGAAACAAGCTTCCGGGGACCGGTTTCTGGCATTTCAGCCGTCGTCGGCCCGGCTTGCTTGAATCCTGATGGTGCAATGAGCATCCCCTTTTCTGAATCGTCTTTGTAGGTATGGCAAGAGTCCCAGCCTTTGATGCAGAGGTTTCAATGGCAAATATATATGATTGATGTAATTGGAGGCAGCACTCTCATTTTCACTCAGGGCCGGATTCACAAAGATAAACCTAGACCTGAAGTCTAAGTTTAGACCTGTAGTCTAAGTTTAGACTTGCAGTCTAAGTTTAGGACTAAAATCTAAATTTAGACCTCAAATCTAACTTTATACCTACTAAACTTAGACATGAATCCTAAGTTTAGAACTAAAGTCTAACTTTAAACCTGAAGTCTAAGGGTCTGATTCACAAAAATAAACTTAGCCCTGCAGTATAATTTAAGACCTGATGTCTTTGTTTAGACCGAAAGTCTAGTTTAGACCTTTAGTCTAAGTTAACAGCTAAAGTCTAAGTTTAGACCTGACGTCTAACTTTAAGGCTGAAGTTTAACTTAGGACCTGAGCTCTAAACTTAGACCTGAAGTCTAAACTTCAATTTCCGATCTAAAGTTAAACTTTAGTTCCAAATGGTGTAAATTGACAGCTTCATTCATAGGCATTTGACATAGGGCAGCGCAGCAAGTTAACTTGCTGCACTGACCTATGTCAAAGTGAAAGGGCAGAAATTCACTGCTCTCTGAGTAATCAACATACCTTAACTGAATTGTGAGTGATGGAGGCTTGCACTATTGCTGCCATGCTCTTTCTGTTCTGTAGGAAAATAAAGCTTTCACTGCAGCTGCCTTCTCTGAGAGAGGGAAGCTTGATTTGCTGCTGCCATACTGCACCTGCTCTTTGAGGAGGCAAACCTTTCAAAGGTGCTGTATGTTTTCAACCCGTCTTATCAGAAAGGGAAGTATTACTGATGCTGCTAAAGTTGCATCTGCTTCATCACGGAGAGAAGGTTGCACTGCTGTTGCCCAAGCTGCACCTGCTAAGTCAGGAAGGGAGACTTCATTGCTTCTGCAAACGGTTTACCTGTTTCTGAAGGAGGGAACCTTGCACCTCAGCTGCTGCACTGTACCTGATTTGGATAGGAGGCGTTTTGCACTGTTTTTGCCCCAGCAATACCTGTTCTCTGAATGAGAGAAGATTGCACTGTTGAGAGTTGCACCTGTTCAGAGAGTGTTACAGTTCCTTGCATGATCTTACTGCTCTTCCCACTTGCACTGTACCTACCTTTCTGTTAGGGAAGGTTGCACTGCTGCTGTTCATTTTTTCTCTGTTGTGTGTTAGTGCAACTTGGAACAAACATTTTCATTGTGCAAAAGCCAAAACAATCAGCATTGTCAATGCTTTGTATGCAAAAGTGCAAGAAAGAATGGATCCTCACAAAATTAGTTATCAGAGTGTAATGGGCTGGAGCACTTTTGTGAATTTGTTAAATATAGCCACCAAATGGCTTCATGTCATGTGTGAAACTTTGGCTAGTCTTGAACTTTTAGCAAGCACCACCTCGCATGTACGAGTTTTATGGCCTGTCGTCAAATTGTCAAAAGCACAGCTACAAGCCTCAGAATGACCACAGAAGCAAAAATAGAAGGCGTGTAAGAGAAAGACAGAAAGCGAGGTGAACGGGAATGACATCCAAGTGAGATGGATGATTGAGTCACTCAATTATCTACCTAAAAACGCACCTCCAAATAATTCAACTGACATGCTGTTAGCTAAAAACTAGGTCTGGTTGCTGACATCATATCATTCAGACAATTTGAATCCCTGTTCCAAGCAAAATACATTTCCAATTGTGATAGTCTCCTTTTATTAAGGCAATCAATTCTTAAACCATCAAGTGAGGGAGAGGATGGAGTTGGCCTTTCAAGAGCAGAGGTGTGCACCCCACCCTTAATCTGCAAAGAATTACTCTTCTCTAAAACAAATGAACATGCTAAAACGTCCTTTTGCAGGGGTGTGGCTTCAGAGTGGTTGTTTGAGGTGTGACACCCACCAAAGTTATATATTCTTGGGTATGTGGGCCCTGAGTTGGGTCTGCTGTGTCTGTATAAGTTTTTCTTCTCATCCAGAATTTACTTAAAGTTTTCAATTTATTTATGTTTTACATCAGGAACATAAATATATTTAGGCCCAGATTTACAAAGGTTTTGCATCGGAGTTGCATCACTTTTTTTGCTCAATCAGAAGCAAAATCCCTCTTGGCATGAAAAAGCCATGCAAATGTCTATTGCAGGAAGGTAACCATTCCTACACAAAAACTATCCTGACCACAAAGTAGACACCTTGGCACTTTGGTGTGAACATGCCTGCATTAGCGTTTGGTACCCCAATGTGTGCCAGTGTACGGTGAGAGCAGAACTGCACCATTTATTTGAAAAGTATGGCACTGTTCTGCTCTTCTCAGGTGATGTCCAATAGAGCAGCACCTCTTACTTGCCATGTTGTGTTGAGCCACTTTTTTTTGTAAATATTCCCATTGGTGGTGATCCAGCGGCGTACCAGCAACAGATGCTCCAATACCATATACTAAGCTGGAGTTAAAGTTTATTATTTTTCATGCCTCAAGATTGATTATTCCTTATTCCTAATCAACGTTTCACTGATCAAAAAGTTCTCTCCTCTGGTCGATGGACCATTAGTTGAACTAGTTGATGGTGAAAATTATAACTTAATTCCAACCTTTATATTTAAAGTAAATAACTACAGATTTGGGTAAAATTTAAGTAGTTATCCAAATTATTTGCATGAGAACCACTTCGAAGTACAGCACATTCACCAGTACTCATGGAGAGAAGATTCAATTAATCATATCCTTAACACATACTTCAAACTTGCAATGACTTATGCTCAAAAAGGAGAGGAAAGAGAGTAAAGAACACCTGCACATTCACGAAATTTATATTTACAGAGGATGGTGTGAAGACCAAACCCCTGGCCAAAAGGATGGTAGGGTGTCAGAACTGTCAAACTTAGAAACAAGAGGAGACATCTTGTAAGTCTCATTGTCCTTAGATCCTGCTTTAAAAGAAAGAAGGTTTGCAGGCAGAGAACACCCTCGACGAGTACAGGCACTAAAATGGCCAACAAGAGTGGATTGTATAAGCAGCAGGTTAGCGCTCTAGAAGTCGGCAATAATCATCCTGATGCAGGTGTCGAGCGGGAGCTGTGGCACACTTCACCTGAGTATCAAGGAGAGGAGGACGTTTCTGGCAGCTGCGCAGTGGAAAGTTAGCCAGGGAATTCTCGTCTGGCTTTCTGAGCACTAGGTATCCAGCCTTGGCCCAAGAAACTAGTAGGACTGTTCCGAATTTATTTTTTAATGTCCTAGTACATGCGCAGTCGCTACTTTGAAGTCATGCATATTCAGATGTTTGTAGGAGGGTTTTGAGAATGCTCCGTGCACAGCTACACAGGGCTCAATAGGAGGCGATTCTAGAGTCTGCACAAGTCTTGTGAATGTTCTAACAAGGCATTAAAGTCAATTCTAGTCTTGTAAGAGTCAAACGAGGCATTTTAGTAATAATGCTAAGAATATTTAGGTTATTGAATGCATGTCTTTTAAAATAATAGAAGTTCAAAGGTTAGAGGTAAAATTCGATTTAGAAAAAACATAGCATTTAGTTAACTAAGAAGATACAAATAACGATTGCACAATAAGGTGAAGCAAGAAATACATTTTACATACTTACCAACAATAGAATCCAGTTTTATACATCAGCTGTATACAGAGAAGGTGAGGAACCTGTCAAAGAATAAAAGTGAGGGGCGTGGCTTGGATGCCGCGCAAGATGGCCGGCTAGGTACGGAGCTCCGCCGCATCGATCACCTCACAGCGTGTTTTCCCGATGTAAACGGGACCGCTACTGAGCACCGTCGCCTGATTTGGCTTGCGGAACATTAGCGGAATCAGCGGAGCAGCTTTTCAGCGCTTGTGGAGCCGTTTTCGCCCCTCTCCGCGATGATTTCCCTGCCCCTCACGCAGCCGCCATTTTGAAGCTCTTCCGAGCCTCGAAGCCTCTGCTGCCAGGCGCTGCCACTACACGACGTGTCACTGGACACCAACGACCTTTAAGACGCCGACTTCACTTCAGGGGTGAGAATTACATATATTGTGCAAGACTCTTTTACTGCATTTTTTCTCTCCTCTTCCACATTAGAGGACACGACCAAATACGCAGTTTTTACGGCGCTTCAACCCCTGACAGCTGTGTTTTTCACACCCTAACATGCTCATCGCTCTGAAATACTTTTTCTCCTAAATGTTTTCCTCATGGCGCTATGACAACACCTTTCTCTGAGACTTTCTGCTCATTTCTCCTGCGCCTCAGCTACTTCAGGATGCCCCTCCATATGCTCCCATTCTAGTCATCCTCCTTTTTGTACTCACTACCTATTTCACTCTAATTCCCTGACGCTCTCTCAAATTGGTTACGTCTTGGTGCTTCACCCTATCTTTGGAGATATTTCTGGAACATTTCACACGCACCTTTAGTTGTCTCTCAGGGAATTGAGACTACATTGTGGCACGATCATTCCTTTCTATGGTCAGATTACGCAAACCTCAATTTGTCTTCACACCATCGGGGAGTGCTTCAGGGGCTTCTTCATCTGGTACAAATAGAGCCACTTCATCTACGAAAATGACGTCTCAAAAATCATCATTGGCTCATACCAACACTAGTAAGTCTTCCCCACCTGCTCCAGCGGGCAAACGCCTTAAGCAAAATTCTCCTACGCCAGAAGACAATCCTTCAAATTCTTCTACTGACCAAATTCTAGAGGAACTGCGCGCGCTGCGCCCATTTATTGAAAAAACGAGTACAGATATGCAGCTTTTAAAGGATAAATGGGAAAATATGGATGCCCGTCTTTCTACTGTTGAACAGCACCTTCCTGAAGTTCAGTCCAATACACAACGTATAGACACTTTAGAAAAAATGGTCCTCTCACTGCAAAAGCATACAGAAGATTTGGAAAATCGCAATAGGAGGAATAACCTCCGTATTTACAATTTGCCGGAAAATCTTGAGGGGGATAATCCAGTGTCTTTCTTCACCACTTTCTTGCCGAAACTTCTGGACCTACCACCCTCCACCTCCATTAGTATACAAAGAGCCCATAGACTAGGTGCCAGAACGGGCTCCTCCTCAAAACCTCGTGGAGTCATCATCTTATTTCTGAAATACACAGATCTTCTATTGATTCTCTCAGCTGCGAGGAGTAAAAAACAAGTGTCTTGGCAAGGTCAACGAGTATATCTATCTCAGGATGTCTCTAATGTCACTGCCTCCAGACGTAAAGAATTTCTGGCTATGCGTCCTTCTCTGCGCTCCCTGGGAGCAAGATATGGCTTGTTTCACCCTTGTACTCTCAGAGTCACCTATCGAGACAAGACTTGGTCATTTCAGGAACCTGGAGAATTAAGGAACTTTCTTCTTCTACACAGTGAAGAAGGGATGGACGCCTCCTCTTCTGCTTCGAACAGTGGCTGAAATTGGACTTTTATTGTCTACATGTTTGTTCTTCTAATGGCTTGTCTTTGACTTCATGTATTCTCCTTGCTTCTCATCTCAGTTCTCACACTCTCTTTTCGTGTATCTTTTCTCTTTTATCTTTTTCTGGCCTCTCCTATATATATCTCTACTTTCTTTTTCTACTTTCTGGGCCTGTGCTTTTACGTCACATGTTCTGTATGTTAACAATTTTTTCCTTTTTCTTCCCCAGACGGATATGTATCGGATACTCCTTTCAACATCTTGTCCCATTCCATGTTCCTTTTGTGCGTTCTCGATGTGGTTTTCCTCCTGATCCTGGTCCGTACGTCTTGTAAAGCATCACCACCTCCCCACCTTCCCTATGTGTATATTTCCCCTTTCAGGTATGTTTCATACAGTCATCCTTTTGGATTTGTACTGTCTTCTATGCATTCTCTCTTTCCTTCCTTCTTCCTTCCCCACTGATCTTCTTTCCCTGTTCCCACCCCTCTCCCCCTCCCTTTTCCTTTTTCTTCTTCCTTTTCTACCTGTTCTTCCTTCTTCCTTTTTGAAGAGTTTTATGGTTAATATTTTTCTGCAGTTTGAATTGCTACATGTACAGTATGTTCTTGCAATTCTCGGTTTAGATCAGTTTAATAAGCTTTCACCTTCAAAGTTGTTTCATGGAATGTGAAAGGTTTTAACCACCCTATCAAAAGGCAAAGAGTACTCTCCCACCTTTCCTCTTACAATCCAGATATTGTCCTTATTCAAGAAACCCACCTATCTGATATTGAATCTTTAAAGCTAAAGCGATTGTGGGTTGGAACTGTTTTATTTTCTCCTGCTTCTCAAAAAAAGAATGGGGTGGCTATTTTGATTCATAAACGACTCCAGTGTAAAGTAGTTCTAGAAGAAAAGGATGACGAGGGGCGCTGGATTTTAGCTAAACTAATAATTAACAATATCCCACTTACGATATTCAATGTTTATGGTCCTACATGTTTTGACTCCTCTTTTTGGCCCTCCATTACAGCAAAATGTATTCAATATAAAGATGATGCTTTTCTATTAGGTGGAGATTGTAACCAGATCATTGACCCATTTTTAGACCGTAGATCCTCTGTTCGTTTTTCTCCTCACAAACCACATAAGCAATTCCTTGACACTATCACCCAAACTCATCTTGTAGACTCATGGAGACTCACTCACCCAGATGTTATGGATTTCTCCTTTTTCTCTCCTCCTCATGCTTCTTTCTCCCGCTTAGACTATATTTTTCTATCTTCATCTCTTTCTCAACACCTTATATCTTCTTCTATTGAACCGATTGTTATCTCTGACCATGCTCCTATTGTTACTGTTTTTGACCTTCTTCCTCCTACTCCTAAATCTTCTCGCTGGCGTTTCAACCCCTCTCTTCTTACTGATCCTCTTTTTTCCTCCTCTTTTCGTTCTTTTGCTTCTGAATTTTTCTATCTTAACTCTACACCTGATACCCCCCCTCATATTCTTTGGGATTCCTTCAAGGCCACAGCCCGGGGTTTTATTATAGATTTTGTCTCTAAAAAGAAGAAAAAATTCCTTCAAAAACGTAAAGTCACCCTTGCACATATTAAATCGCTGGAACATCAATTCTATACTTCCTCTGCTAAGATTATGTCTCCTGAATTACTTAAGGCTAAGATTGCCTTTAACAAGCTTACCACAGACTCTGCTTCCTCTTTTCTCCTCCGGAGCAGCGCGCGATATTATGGAGGTCGCAATAAATCAGGTAAATTATTAGCTAACTATTTAAAATCCCGTAAAGAACGAACTAATATTGATTCTATTTATTCCCCCTCTAATGTTCTTCTTCATACCGATGCAGAAATTTTGGAACAATTCCACTCTTTTTACGAGACTTTATATACTCCGGAAAACCCTCCCACCCCAGAGCTTATTCAATCTTACTTTGACAACATACCCCAACCAGATACTTCCCACCTTAATATTTCGACCGTTGATTCTGATCTTACTATTTCGGAACTCTCCTCTGCTCTATCCTCCCTCACTAAAGGGAAAACTCCAGGACCTGACGGCTTCCCAGTTGAATTTTACCTACACTTTTCAGACCTCCTCTTACCCAAACTTCTATCTCTCTTTCAGTCTTTTTGTTCTACTGGATCAGCCCAAGGCTCCTTTCAAGACGCTACCATATGCCTTATCCCTAAAGATGGTAGAGATCCTAAGTTCTGTAAAAATTACCGACCTATATCTCTAGTTAACGTTGACTATAAAATTTTTGCGAAATTACTAGCTCTTCGCCTTGACCCGCTCCTACCACATCTTATAGGGAAAGAACAATGTGGCTTTGTTAAAGGCCGTTTAACATCGGACAATTCTAGACTCTTCCTTAATGTTTTAAGTAAAGCCCCTTCCCTATCAATTCCCCTTGCAGCCATTTCAGTAGACGCTGAGAAAGCCTTTGACCGGGTTGACTGGTCCTTTCTCATGGCCTCCTTAAAATGGCACGGCTTCAATCCCAAATTTATTTCTTATATTTCTTTGATATATTCTATGCCCAAAGCCTCTGTTCTCGTTAATGGTCAACTCACTTCCCCATTCACACTCCAACGTGGAGTTCGTCACGGCTGTCCCTTATCACCTCTTTTATTTATTTTGGCGCTTGAACCCTTCCTTACTTCCAAACGAAATAATCCATCCATCTCTGGCTTCCCGTATGGTAAACACCATCTTAAATTGTCTGCATATGCTGACGATATCCTTTTATTTATCTCAGACCCGACTACCTCAGTCCCCGCTTTATTAGACGAATTTCAGAAATTCTCCTTGGTCTCAGGTTACAAAATAAATTCTGATAAAACAGAGATCCTTCCTTTAACCAAATTTTGTCTCCCCCACTTTTTCACAGCCACTGGCTTTGCTTGGAACTCTACAAAAATTAAATATCTCAGTGTTCTTTTTTCTAGCTCTATTTCTTCTTCTATTCAACTCAACATGAATGCAGTCATCTCTAGAATAGACTCATTACTCACCTCTTGGAATCCACTATTTCTTTCCTGGTGGGGCCGTCTTGACTCCATCAGAATGATGATTGCCCCTATTCTGATTTACTTATTATCCATGCTCCCACTTCGTATTCCAACCTCATATTTCCGTCGCATTGATTCTGTGTTGTCCAAATTTCTTTGGAAGCAGAAAAAAGCCCGCATATCGCTTTTACACTTACGTAAATCTAAACTTAATGGTGGTACCAACTTTCCAGACTTTCGCCTCTATCATAAGTCCTTTTCCCTTCGACAAGCTTCCCGCTGGTTATCTCAGGAACCCTCCCCTTTTTCTCCCCTCTGGCTTTCTGTTGAACAGGAATTACTGCTTCCATACTCCTTCCAAGAGGTAATTCGCTTTACCTCTAAAGCCCCGTGCCTTAATCCCCTTTTATTCAAGCATACTTCTTCTCTTCTACGCCCTTTAGTTTTACCTACCTCAGTGTCGCAGGAATCCTTCCTACTATTGCCTATATGGTACAATTCACTTCTATTAATTAACAACAGACCTATTGCATGGCCCTCATGGAGAGCGAAAGGTATCATTTGGGTACATCATCTTTTTGATGGGTCATCCCCTTGCTCATTTCCTAAATTTCATTCTCAATTCCAATGCCCTTCCTCTTTTGCAAAGAAATTCCCTATCCTTATGGAAACCATTCTAGATCGTTATTACTCTCTCCCCTCTGAAGACCTATCAGCCTCGTCTTCCTCTCTACTCACTGTCCTTTCTACAACTCCTAAAGCTTCCATCATTTACCGGTACTTCTCAGCCCCCAACCCAGATCGTCTCAAATCAAAGTTGGAATTGTCTTGGGAAACGGATTTACATTCTTCTCGGCCGACTTCTCTTTGGGACAAAATATGGGCCAGATCCTTGAGGATTTCCCGTACTGCCTCTCTCACTCAATCCCTATTTTTCTTTTACCACAGACTATACCTTTCTCCTCTTTCTATCTCTCGCTTTCAACCCGATTCTGTATCTACTTGTTGGACCTGTAATGCTCCCTCTGCAGATCTTTTGCACCTCTTCTTTTTCTGTCCTTCAACACGTATTTTCTGGTCTCAGATATTCTCTCGCCTTTCTCGTATTTTTAACATCTCTATTCAATTCTCCATTTCTTTTGTATTTCTTGGTAGCCTTTCAGAAGATTTAGATCTCCCCCCACATTCTCACGGTCTTTTTGATCTTATGCTGGCTCTTGCATTACAACATATCGTCTCTAATTGGAAATCTTTGAACAAATTGTCTCTAAATTGTTGGTGGAATCTTGTATGTCAATCACACAGACTTGATGTTGCCTTTGCTTCCTCCTGCAAACCTTCCCGAAATGTTGAACTTTACTGGCTACCTCTTACTCTATACCTCGATCAATCTGCCAAAAAAAGTTACTCTCCACTTTCTTCGGATAATTTCAAGCCCCCCTGAACACATGTACTCTTGCCTGCAGTTTTTATGATATTTTTCAGTCTTAATATTGTAATTATTTAGCTTTATATTGATCTCCTTTACTACATATTCTTCATTCAAACAATTACTGAATATGATGGTTTTTACTGTACTTTTTGATTGACATTTAATGTACTTTCTATTTTTACTTATCCATCTTCTATGATAAATACCATGTTTTCTTTCCCTCTCTCCCCCCTTCCCCCCTCCTCCCTTCCCAATAATTCAAAATGCTTTGTTTTTCATTGTGATATTGGCTGCTTCTATTTACTTTATCCCATCGTATACCTTTTTTCTCATATTTTGCTGATGTCACCTTATTGTAATACCTATTCTTCTCTAATAAAGCTTTCAAACTTAAAAAAAAAGAATAAAAGTGAAACAAGAATCAGTTGGAAGATACACAGAGAAGGAAACTAACAATTTTACTATACATCTAGTGACAGCTTACAGCAGTCAAAATACTACAATATAGAAGAGGAGCATAGGCCATACAATGGCAGGGTAGGTAAACTCGAGGAAAGGCTAAATACACAGAGTTAACGGAAGGTCATGAATTAATGAGTGTATTTTATCTTCACAGTAAATACATGCTAGTACTAACCAGAAGAAACTAGAGAAGGCAACGTCTGAAGCTGAAGAAAGAATCAGACAAGGTGTGGCGGTCTCTTCTCTGTCCCATCCCCTTTCCCCTCTGGGGTTTCATTAGCATACACACTTATACCTGAGTGTTGCAGAGAAATCTTAGTGAGGCATTGGGAACTTGGAACATTCTGCTCCTGTGCATTTGAGAAGAGCACTACCTTGACATAGGGGTCCCCCGGGATAGATCAGGGGCATGGCCGGACTGGCTACCGGGCATTTTGGAACGCTGCTGAGCTGGGGGCCTGATTTCGTTGATGGGGACCCGAGTGTACTGAACGAAATTAGTTTAGCTTTAATTATTTCGAAGCACAGGCAGGTCTCCATGAACAAAATCAGCCCCCACCGCAGAGAAATCAGCCCCCAGCACGGCAGCATTCCACATAGATGACCTCTCCAACACCGACGATTACGTTGTACCCCTCTCTGACACTCTCTTCCTCATCGAGATTTTTCTGTGATCTTTCTAAACTTAATAATTTAGGATATTAAGCTCTGCATTTGATTCTTCATCAGCATCTCTCTACTGCGACAGCACCCTCGGCTCACAGCATCACCGCATTGATGTCTCTCTAACTTCTCTCAGACAGCATCCCGGTCTCTGCTAATTAACGAACTAAAACTACCTCAATTATACCTTTTTGTTTCTCATGTACTAACCCATTTACGTTTCAATATCGTAAAATACTAACTCTGATTGGTCAAGCAAGGGGGGAAGATCACACCATGCTTACATATCACTCTTTTCAGTTAGCCTTTTGTTAATAAACCCATTCCCTTTATTTTTATTCAAACTTTCTTTTCCCACCCACATTCACATTACATTCAAAAAAATTGTTTAACTTTAATATGTGGTTTTATTCATTCTGGACTCGTACAGCAGATTCTCAGGCTTCAGGCAGGATGTGGCCTTGCACTCTTCTTGAACCACTAGTCATCCTTCCGAAATGACTTACACTTGCCATGCACTAGGGTCATGTAACACGGCTCACTCCAGACATACCCAAAAAGGCCAAATGCACACTAATAATAAAGTCAGAAAGACAGATGTTACTTTCAAGAATAAATGGTCTCACTGTGTACCACCCATATCCACTCTAATTCCCTTTACTCATTAATACTTTCCCCACATTATCCTTACTAAATTCACTCCATTTAATTTCAAGCAAGCAGATGCAAAGCATGTCAGTCTTCAAGAAGCCATATTACTAACTTCTGCTCATGCGCTAGAATTTTCCATCCAAGCGCCAGCTCGTTGTCATACTGCATAAATGCAATTGACGCAAGCGCAATAGAGATTTCCCATTTGCAGCAATTTTAAAAGCCACTCGAGTTATTCATGTTAGCAAACACATACGCAAGCTTCTCTAACCCTTGTTTTTATGTGGTGCATATTAGTTTTACACAATACGTAGTTAATAACATGGTATAGAGTTAAATGAGAGGATTGCTTCCTAGCAAGTCTCGTTTCTATGAAACCTTGCTCCATCAATCCCCTCTTTGATGGCATTTTGAGCCATTACAAAATTACCCATCCCAATCAGATGCCAACTTCAGCATATCTCAGTTTCTTTGACTCTCTTTTTGCTCTTAATCTCATCCTTGTTTTCCAAATCTTTGATCTTCTGATATAACTTTCCTTTCATTTCTTCTAACTGAATCTCCTCAAACTTTCTTTTCTTTCCTTTTCCATTCACTTCGTACCTTCCCTTTCTTTTGGTTCTGCAAAATTTACACCAGAACATTATTGTTAAAACTATTATTGTTCTACCAACTAACGGAAGAATTATTTGACCTAAAATACTTTGCCCTAACCATGGGGCATATTATCAAGACAGGCGATAAAATTATCGCAGTTTTAGCGGCAGAATATTGCCGCTAAAAAAGGCCATAATGGGCTTGATATTATGCTCTATGGAATTTCAATTGAAGCCCATGTTAAATTTGAAGGACTTTCAACATTCTACAGACTCCGCCCTCGATTTTGTAAAAATATATATCTAATTGCAACCATTTCGATATTAATCATCAAGAACCCCCAGCAGTATCAGTCGAGAGACGATCAACCACTGTTGATAACTGACAAATTCTATGTGAATTTAGAATGACTTCCACTGAAGGTATCAATACACCAAAAATGTCAACTATAATTTCTGAAAAACTAGCTCTCTTTCTTCATGTTATTCCATTAGTGTTTTCATTGTTTCCAGTGATTCTTTTTACGCGATATATCTTCGGATATACTATGCCAAAGTAGCAACTCCTGCACCACCGTGTAGGCAACTTATAGTAAGCATTATTCATATACACGTAGTAAATCCCAGGAAATACTAAATTAGTTCCCCCTTTTAGTTCCCAACCTCTCAGCATTAGGAGGTTTTGTTCACATTCACTGGAACCAATTAATACATTATTATAATCTGCCTTCAACCTATGGAGGCAGGTTTTCCCTTTCTTTTCAAAGTCTAGGGACATTGCAGCATGAGCCTTGCCAGCTGCACAAATTCCTTCTTTCCACACCCATGAAGGTACATGGGTTTTCAGTTTAGTAGCCTTCTTTTGGAAATCCTGTCTCCTTTCCTCAACTTAAATTTAAAAACACTTTCTCTTCTTCACGTAATATGCATGTTAGATTATTTTTGTGTGCCTTAACTAAATCTATTGACATTATTGTTAAGACAAATTCACCCATAAAATGTGCATCTTGACTACTAAGTACTGGATTCCTATTCTTTCGAATAGGACGTCCTGAAAATGCTACATCTAAGTTTGAATAATAATACTGAAGTTTTCCTGTTCTATAGAACAAACTTGTTAATATACTAGATGAAATTCCATATGTTAAAGGTAAGTGGTGGTATCTGACACCTTCTGATATTGAGGCTGGTAATTTCATACATGCATAACAATCACTAATCACCATTGTATCAACGTATTGGAATACCATCTTTATGAAGACATTTAATGATGTGTCATTGTCTGATACCATGTGATGTATGTCTATTTCATCTGCTGCTTCTAATTCTACCCTATCTCCTCTTATTGTAGCTATCTTTCCGCTGTTAACTCTCATTCTTCCTGTTAGCTATCATAAAATAAGGCACTGCTACTGTTAGAAAGATCCATACTGTGAATTACTAACAAAATACTAAATATACAAGCTCTACAACATTTATTAGCACAACTTTGTTTTAGTTGTTAAGTAACCCTGTTTTTAGCCATTTTAGTCTAAGAAGATTTTCTATTCTTTTCTTTTGTCTATTTGCAAATTCAAACTCTCACTTTCCCTTCATCAATCTGTGCAGCATTTATTTCTTCCTCTGTTTCTTCGCTCAAACCTAAATTTTCAAAGTCTTCCAATATTATGTAAGTCCTCTCAGGACCCTTGAATTTATTGTTCAAAATTCTCAGTCTTGGAATTCTTAGAGTGTTTCTCACGATCGACTGCTTAGACTGAGTTTGACTAGTAACCTCATTTACTTGCTCAGGTCTTTCATTTGTTTTTCTCAAGTAGTATTTTAATCTTTTGAGTCTACCTGGCCAGTTGTCACCTTTTCTAACACTTTTAACTTGTACTGCACTGGCACCCTCCTTGTCTCTCTCTAGAGCTCTTTTATTTTCTTTATGTTTAGGCACAATCCATTCTTCCTCTTCTTCAGAGTCACTATCCACCTGTTCCTGTGCAGGTCTTGGATTTGTTGTTTCAGTCACCCAAACTTGTTCTTATTCTTCTATCTGCCCTGTTCAGGTATTATTTCAAATATATCTTCTTCCACCTGAACCTGTTCTTCTTCTCCTAACTGATCCTGTTCAGGTCTTACTACAATTGTTTTTTCTGTTGCCTGAACAGGTCCTTCTTCTCCTGTCTGTCCCTGCTCAGGACCCTTGGTATGTCTTTTCATCTGAGTATGTTCTTCTTTCCCTGTCTGGTCCTGTTCAGTGTCTCGAGTAATCTAGTTAACTTCTTCCTGTGCGTGTTCTTCAACACCTATCTTGTCCTACTTTCCTGTCTGTCTAATCTGTTTCTACTTCTTATTTGAACAAATAACTTCTGGTATGTCAACCACTGGTTTCCAGCCCTCCTGACTTGTGCTTGGTTGTTCTTCGTCTGTTGGTTCAGTGTCTATTGCTCTAGATTCTTCGACGTCACAACCTTCAGCTATTTCAACTGGTTAATTCAGTTATTGTCTCTTTTCAATGGGGCCTTGTACCTTTTTGGTGTGACTGGCATGAATCCAATTGGGTAAACCTGCACACTTGACTGCTGTAGTAGTGACTAGTATGACTTGCCGTGGTTTATCCCACCTGGGTGCTAAGCAAGTTTTTCTGGTGTGTTTCTTCACTACCACCCAGTCTCCAGGATTCAAAACATGAGCTTGTGCTGGCTGCCTGGCAACTGCATCTTCTCCAACCTGGTGAAAGACATAAGGCACTAGGTCAGCCAATTCTTTGCAATAATCCAATACCAGATCATCATTTATATTCATTAATTTGTGACCAGAAGTACATGTTTGTTTCATTGCCCTTCCCATTAAGATTTCATGGGGACTCAATCCTGTCTTTCTGTCAGGAATACTTCGGAGTCCCATCAACACAAGAAGCAATGCATTTGGCCATTTCAGTGATGTGGATGCACACACTTAGCTTAACCTTGATTTGATTGTGCCATTCAATTGGTCAACCACTCCAGAAGCCTTTGGGCCGTATACACAGTACAGTTTTCGCTCAATTTTTAATGCTTCACAGATTAGACTAATTATTTCATTATTAAAATTAGGTCCTCTATCTGATTCCAAAGTGAGTGGAAAACCGAATCGAGGAATCAACTCTCTCAACAGTAGTTTGGCAACTGTGAGGCTGTCATTTCTCCTTGTGGGGTATGCTTCCACCCATTGTGAAAACAAGCACACTATGACAAGAGCATACTTCATTCCGTTGCTTGGGGCAACTCTATGAAGCCCAGCTATAATCTTGTGAAAGGTCCTTCTGCCCTTCCAATTTTACCCCAACTGACCACTGTCTTCCTGCCTGGAATTTGCTGCTGACAAATTAAGCATCTCTGGCAAAGGCTCTCTGCAACTGCCCTAAACCTTGGATTGCACCAATTCTGTCTGAAGAGTCTGATCATGGCGTCCCTACCTTCTTGTGTGTCTCCATGATACATTCTTGCCATTTGAAAGAGTAAACAGTCTGGAATGACTGGTCTGCCATCAGTGTACACCCATACATCATCCTCTGTTCTCCTTTCACAACCTGTTTTTATCCAGTTTTCCTTCTCGCTTACCTCCACTTCATCCTGCAACTGTCTCACCTCATCTCATGTTTCTAAGGCTAAGAAAAACATAAGTTGGTAGCTGACTTCACTTGATTCAATTTTCTTGTTCAGTGCCATGTTATCTCTTGTACAATATTGAGCAACCTGGTCATATGGCCGGGATGCCTGTCACCCCCTCCCAACACAATCCCCAAGGATGGGAAGACGGACGCAGTTCTGAACTTTTGGAAGGCGGGAGGGAGTTACCCTCCCGGCCGTATTTATTAAAATATGAAACAAAATTAAAACATTAAAATAACAGTTTCATATCATGTACAATTTTTCAGTTATTACATTATGATGCAGACACGTTAATTGGCTAACCTTAACAAAACTCTAATACAAAGGTTTTCCTAGCCGAGTCTAAACATCCTGCAATGCATACTTTCTAAAGAAAAATTGTACATCCTAGCATTACGGGCCAACGGCAAGGTCGCAACCCGTGTCAGATCCCTACTACCAGAACTCCCCCCTCACGGTGTGAGGGGCGGGCGCACAGAGGACTGTACCTCTGTGCCAATTCCAATTTCCCTTGTCTTTGCGGGGGCCCCCTATTTAACTCAACGCCATCTTAATGGTCGTCCGAGAACTCGTGTGAGGTGTCTAGAAGGTAGCGTGGACCCCCCTCCCACCCCACACTGTTCATCACATCCGCCGTCGCGGATATCCTGGCCCCGGGAAATTCATAGGAGGGGCATCTAGCCGCCTCCTCCCCTGGAAGGGGCCTATGACCGCCTTCCCTTAGGCGACCCCATACTTAGTGGGTGCCGCCTCCCCGTGTGAGGGGCCAATGGCCGCCTCCCCCCCGGGCGCTCCCATCCATAATGGGTGGCGCCCCCCTCTAGGGACCTTGAAATTACTGCTCACCGATCATGACCTTACCGCCCGACCAAAAATAAATACGACATTTTATTCCCTATTGAAGAAAATCAACTTTACATGGTAAAACTTATCCTATTATTTAAACATTCAACAATTCCTTCAATTTAGACTGTTATACTCCGCTTAACTACATAAGAAAATATTTACGAAGTCAATCATTTTATTGCAGTACCAACAGTAAAATTTTTATTAACCCCTAAACCAGGAGAGAAAAGATATTATCAAAGTAAATCAATCTTATAGTAGTACTAACGTTGCCATAAGGGGCTGGTGGGTGGGTCGAAAATTGCTCCTTGTTCCGTCGGGGGCTCACGTGCTACCAGAGGGTGCAGCTTCCAAGCACAGGAACAAGAGGATGCTTCTTCGGATTGCTGCTCCTTTTATTCCTCTTCGGGAGGGCGTGTACCCTCCTCCGGCATGCCTATGGGGCGTGGCCAATGGTGTAGATGTCTAGGACAACCCCTCTTGGGCGGGAAAAGGCGCGCCCCGGCTACGCCGCTTCGGGCATACCAGCCGAGACACGTCCCCCGCCCAAAATGGCTTCCCGGGGGGATCCGGGCCCCCAACCATACGTTCGGGGGGACCGAGTGGTCGCCCCTTTCCATATGGCCGGGATGCCTGTCACCCCCTCCCAACACAATCCCCAAGGATGGGAAGACGGACGCAGTTCTGAACTTTTGGAAGGCGGGAGGGAGTTACCCTCCCGGCCGTATTTATTAAAATATGAAACAAAATTAAAACATTAAAATAACAGTTTCATATCATGTACAATTTTTCAGTTATTACATTATGATGCAGACACGTTAATTGGCTAACCTTAACAAAACTCTAATACAAAGGTTTTCCTAGCCGAGTCTAAACATCCTGCAATGCATACTTTCTAAAGAAAAATTGTACATCCTAGCATTACGGGCCAACGGCAAGGTCGCAACCGGTGTCAGATCCCTACTACCAGAACTCCCCCCTCACGGTGTGAGGGGCGGGCGCACAGAGGACTGTACCTCTGTGCCAATTCCAATTTCCCTTGTCCTTGCGGGGGCCCCCTATTTAACTCGACGCCATCTTAATGGTCGTCCGAGGACTCGTGTGAGGTGTCTAGAAGGTAGCGTGGACCCCCCTCCCACCCCACACTGTTCATCACATCCGCCGTCGCGGATATCCTGGCCCCGGGAAATTCATAGGAGGGGCATCTAGCCGCCTCCTCCCCTGGAAGGGGCCTATGACCGCCTTCCCTTAGGCGACCCCATACTTAGTGGGTGCCGCCTCCCCGTGTGAGGGGCCAATGGCCGCCTCCCCCCGGGCGCTCCCATCCATAATGGGTGGCACCCCCCCTCTAGGGACCTTGAAATTACTGCTCACCGATCATGACCTTACCGCCACAGGCCGGATAGTTGACCGGCTATCCGGACCCCCCACAACTCCTACTAAAGGTCATGTGTTTACAAACCCCTTAACCATGCTAAGAAGTCTCCTATGAGTAAGACATTCCCCTCCCGGGACAAATGGACCCCATCTTCGAGATACAAGTGATCCCCCCGAATACATCCATGCGGTATACAGTGCAACTGAGCCGAGCGAAACAACCTACCAAGCTTGTTATTGATCTTCTTCACGGAATGGTTCAGTGCTGATACAGAGAGGCCCCCCCGCCACATTTTCCTAGGAATCATGTGAGACCATGCTATCGTGCACCCCGGGATCCTTCTCGCTAACCAGCTAACAGTAGATAGAACTCGCTCGAGCAGTACTTGACGACCGAGTGTTACCAAATCATTGCCTCCCAGGTGTACTATGATTACAGACGGCGGTGACCTTGTCCGCCCTAACAGTTCCTCGACAAAACATTGAAACTGGTCAATACAGAGCCCGCCCCTTCCGTAGAAGGTCACCCTGTACCCGTATTCCCCAGCTGCGTGAATCATGTCACCTGCTTTGAATACGTCCCCGGCCCGCCTCACGTATGAGTGGCCCACGACCCACACCACTCTTTCCTCAGCCGGTGATCTCTGACCGCTGGTCCCCAGGTGCCGGGTCGACTGCACAGTCCGCCCCGCATAGCATGCTCGCGAAACTGTAAACCAAACAGAAGACAAGAAGCGTGAGTGCATGACATTGGCTTCACAACATGTGCAACCGCACATACCTTTTATAACAGTTCGAGGACCATCGTCCCAGTTGTTTCACCTCCTCGACACTCTGACCCCTGGCTGTAGCCTCTGTAGCAGCCCCTATCCTAAAGGAATGGGTCCCGAAATCGCCCGGGTCCAAGCCCGCCGCTGCGATTTCCATTGTTAGCACCCGCTGAAACTGAAATCTTGTCAGTGGGGTGGCGTCGATGTGTCTCAGCAAGCTTCCCCCCCATGCTTCCACCCTTTGCGCTAAATATTCCTCAACGCACTTCACCGGGCACATGGGGGACCCTCGCATGCGCTGGACAACAATACTGGCTCCCATAGCACCCTGATCGGTCTTGGACCTGGCTATTGTGACCACCATTGAATCACCTTTAATCAGAATGCAATCCCGACACAGACCCCCCTCCACATCTTTCTTGTTTTTTGCCACCAGCTCGCTCACCCGCATAGCCCCATGGAACGCTAATGCAAAAGTGGCCCGGAACAGTACTGCCTCGAACTGGGAGGAACATGTCGCGGGGAGTACCGACATCAGCAGGGACAACCTTTCTAACCCAATCGGGCGCCTCTCGTCTACTCTACGACCCTCAAGGCGTTGCCAACCACGCAGGGCCTTCCTTACCAAAAAGGACGATGTGGGGTCCTTGATGCCATGCGCCTGCGCCATGAATGCAATGGCGGCCCGGTGCCTATGGGCAGTTGCCGCTGATCGGCCTGCCCTGTGCAGTGCTACTAAAAACTTTAGGACATACTCCTCCTGCCCCAATTGTCCCCTCCTGCTGGACCCAAAAATGCACAATAGGAACGAAACGCTCCTTCGTATGCCTTCCTTGTCCTGGGGGCTAGGCTTGCTCCCACAAAGTCTTGTAATCCGGGGCACCGAGTAACCAGAGTGCTTCGGGAAATGGTGCCGCCACTAGGTCCGCGGAAGGTAGATAACCCCTGAAGGCCTGCATGTGGGAACGAGAGAGTGCATCAGCCGCCTGGTTCAGCACACCCGGCATATGCCTCGCCCTAAATTGTACGTTCAGTCTCATGCAAAGTAGTACAATTTCCTTCAGTAATCTCAATATCCACTTGCAGCGTGCTGCCTGATTATTTATACATTCGACTACAGTCATGTTGTCGGACCAGAACACCACTGAGTGATCACGGAACTCATCCGGCCATGCCTTCAGAGCCACAAAAATGGGGAACAACTCAAGAAACCCAATGTTACCTGTGAGACCGCTGGTGTGCCACCACGTCGGCCATGTTTGCGCCGACCATCGATTACCAAAGATGGCGCCAAATCCCACGCTCCCTGCCGAGTCGGTCCACAAACCCAGCTCATCCGAGGACGCTGGCTGCTTGCCCCACACCACTCGACCGTTGAAATCCGCCAGAAATGCCAACCATATCCTGGCGAACCTCTGCAGACAGTCTCGTGTGATGGTGCCCTTCCTTGAGACCAACCATGTCTTGTGCAATAGAGCGAGAAAAGGGGCGGGCCATTGGTATAACTCTAAGGGCAAAGTTAAGCTGGTCCACTGCTTGCTGTAACTGGTGGAGAGTAACTTTCTCTTTGCTAATGCACAGTTCCAGAGAAGCCCTGAATTTCGCTACTTTGTCCCTTGGCAGACGGAAACATCCCTCCACCGAATTGAGCTAAATTCCAAGAAACTCGAGTGAAGTAGATGGTCCCACCGTCTTACCCGGTGCCAATGGCACGCCGAACCGCTTCATGAGAGTGCAAAATTCCCGTAACGCCTGCACACATTGCGTGTCGCCGGCTGCCCCCAAGAACAAAAAATCATCTAGGTAATGCATAACTTGGGTATGGCCCGTGGCTTTGGTGAACGCCCATTGCAGAAAACAACTGAATTTCTCAAAATAAGCACAAGAGATGGAGCAACCCATTGGCATACATCTATCCATGTAGTAGCGTCCTTGAAACACAAAACCTAACAGACGCTGATCCCGTGGGTGTACCGGGAGCAACCGAAACGCTGACTCGATATCTGACTTCGCCATCAGCGCTCCGGGCCCCAGGCGATTCAACATGGCGACGGCATCATCGAAGGATGCGTACCGCACCGAACAAACTCCCGGGTCAATCGCATCGTTCACCGAAAGACCCCTAGGAGCCGACAAGTTATGGATCAACCTAAACTCACCTGGGTCCTTCTTGGGGACTACTCCCAATGGGGAACAGATGAAATTAGTGACTGGCGGGTGCCTATATGGGCCAGCGACCCGGCCAAGGGCAACCTCCTTTGCAATCTTTCTTTCTACCACCGCTGGATTATGCTGAGCCGACAGTTGGTTTTTACACAGTGATTCCCCACGAAAATCCCCCGCCGGGATGTGGAAACCATACGAGAAGCCGTCCCTCAACACCCCAGCGGAGACATGATCAGGGTATTCATTTAGCCAGGGGATCATTGCCATGATATCTACGGGGGTAGGTAGCGGTACCCCATGGTCCACATTAGACCTGTTTGGCCCCTCCTCTACCTCCTGTATCACCATTCTTGGCTCTGCAGGAACTCTCAGGGTGTGAAGAATGTCCGCAACCTGCACACTCATGCCTGAACTTACATGTCCCTTGTGGCCTCGTGCACTTGCCTCTGTTAAAATTCCAGCAGACCCCTTTTCTGCCCCCGTTCCCACCACTCCTCGGTTGGTGGTCACCAGAGGGGCCTGCTCGAAAGGGCGCCGCCGGTTGATGGCGGGAAGGCGCCGACCCATTCCCGCCAAGCGAGGACGACTTCGTCGCGCCCGGCAGGAGCTGCTTCTGCCAAGAGATGGAGTCGAGACAATCCCACGTCAGAGATGAATCATACTTCTTGGCCTTACGAAACTTACTATCATAACCCATCCATTCATCGCCCTCATACGTTTCATAAAAATCCATTATACCTGCCTGATAGCAGGCTAATTCGGACAAAACTTCGGGCTTACGTTCCCCAATGATTGCAGTAAACATCGCAAAGGCCTTGGCCCAATTTGAGATCGTCTCATCAACCCTGAACCCCGCCATTTTGGCACGCCACACACTCGGGTGCCACAAATCCTTCTGAGTCTTAACATACTCCATCTCGCGATGGTCAGTCAGGAGAGAAAACACATATTCACATGCTTATCAGCCCAAATCAATTCTTTCGTGGCCAGCGGAATATGTTGGACCACCTTTTCCCTACTCGAGGGCAAAGACCCCTCCCTTGCCATTGGCAATGGCTGCTTACCCGACTCCATAGCTGGTCCCGCTGTTTTTTCAACACCCGCTGCTGATCCTTCCGAGGGAACCTGTGGGGGGACAAGAGGGAGATTCGCCTTTGCGGCATCTCGCGATTGCCGCAACTGCTGTATTAGTAATTTGGCCTCTTCGGCCGTGTCCCCTGGTGCCATAGCACCCCCTGTTTTCCTGCCGAGCCATGCGGCCAACTGGGCGGCTAACTCTGGAGGCACATCCTCCTCGCTGGCGGGCGTAACAACAACCGGAATCAGTTGGCCCGCGTCCGGGATCGGTACCGGGGCCTCAACTGGAATAACCGGGCTTGCCGGGGGTAACTCGGGAACCGGGACCTCCCCCCTGCCGCCCTATTCTTGACCCTTTTACCTCTCCCAGCGGGGACGACTCCCGGCAATGCCGGTCCTATGACTTTCTTCGGCCTGCCCGTATTGTTCATTGCCGCCATCTGCTCTTTCATGCTCGCCATATCTTTTATCAGCATGCGAAGCATCTGGTCAGTCCCTGACTTCTTTCCGGCCTTCTTGCCAGGCATTGTTGTCGGATGCTCGACCCTTGCTGCTCAACACGGTCCTGGATCCGAAAGTTCGAAGTCGCTGAAAGAGAAACACAAAAATTACAAGTTCTCGAAAATTGCTCCTTGTTCCGTCGAGGGCTCACGTGCTACGAGAGGGTGCAGCTTCCAAGCACAGGAACAAGAGGATGCTTCTTCGGATTGCTGCTCCTTTTATTCCTCTTCGGGAGGGCGTGTACCCTCCTCCGGCACGCCTATGGGGCGTGGCCAACGGTGTAGGTGTCTAGGACAACCCCTCTTGGGCGGGAAAAGGCGCGCCCCGGCTACGCCGCTTTGGGCATACCAGCCGAGACACGCCCCCGCCCAAAATGGCTTCCCGGGGGGATCCGGGCCCCCAACCATACGTTCGGGGGGACCGAGTGGTCGCCCCTTTCCAGCATATTGGTTACCTGCCGTCACATAGTCAGTTTCTGACTTGTGAGCAGCACACTTGACCACTGCTATTTCTTTTGACAAATGTATTGCTTACAACAATTCTTTAACATTTTTACAGTTTCTGATAGGGGATCCTGAAGAAGTCAGAAATCCCTTCTGCATCCATAACTGGCCAAAGTCATGCACAACCCCAAAACCATATTGACTGTCCGTGAATATGGTCATTTTCCAATTTTTCCCAATATTGCATGCCTTTGTTAAGGCCACCAATTCAGCTACTTGTGCAGACTTGATTCCTGGTAAACAGGATGCTTCAACAACCCCAGATATTTTGCATACGCTGCACTGAGTCGTCCTCCCTCCAGTCTTAGGCATGAGCCATCTACAAATAGTTTGTGATCTGGTTCTTTCAGGGGTTCTTCTTTTATATCAGGGCGGGGCTTGGTGCACATCTCAGTCACATCCATGCAATCATGACCTACCTCATCTTTTACTTCTTCACAACGTGGGTCTGGTAATAGGGTGGCTGGGTTTACCATTGTACACCTGATTACTGTAACATTTTCTGCTCCAAGAATAACTCTTTCATACTTAGTCATCCAACTAGGGGTAAGATGCTGTGTTCGAGTTCTTGTTATAAGGATCTCGATTGAATGTGGAACATAGACTTTAACTGGATGTCCCATCACAATTGACTCACTCTGCTTCAGACTCACACAGGTAGCAGCTATTGCGTTTAAGCATCCAGGTAAAGCCACAGGATCCAAAGTAGCAGAAAGATATGCCACTAGTCGTTGGCTTAATCCATGCCTTTGTGTCATGACTGAAAGTGCACCACTTTCTCTCTCACAACAGAATAATGCAAACTTTTTCGCATAATCAGGCAAACCCAAGGCAGGAGCCTCACGCAGAGAGTTTTGCAATCTCACAAATGTTTCTACACTTTCATTGTTGCAGACAATTGGATCTTTCACTCTCTTTCGTGTCATCTGAATCAATGGCTTTGGAAGAAGGGAAAACCCAACTATCCACTACCGACAGTATCCAACCACTCCAAGAAACATTCTTATCTCTCTTTGCATTTGTGGGAACCGCATTTGCTTGCTAATTTAAATTTTTTCTGGGGTCACTTTTCTCACTCCTCTTTCAATCTCAATATCTGACTTCACCTTATGTCCTCCATCTGCCAAATGGTTCAGTAATGCAATAGAATCAGTAACACAATCTTCTTGTGATTTTGAATCCACTAGTAGGTCATCAATATATTGTACCAGGACTGAATTTCTGGCAAGTCTAATGTTTCCTCACACTTTTTCAAAATCAGATTGAAAATTGAGGGACTCTCTGTATACCCTTGAGGAACTTGGTACCATGCTAAAATACGATATTCAAACTTAAAGGCAAAAAAGGTACTGGCTATCTGGATGCAAAGGAATAGAGAAAAAGACTTGACATTAATCAATTACTGCAAACCAGCCTGCATTCCAGGGTATCTGATAAAGGATTACTGCTGGATTTGGTACTACAGAACAACAAGGCAGTACAATTTTATAGATCTTTCTCAGATCCTGCACTATCCTGTATTTTCCACTAGGCTTTTTAAGTCCCATTATAGGTGAATTAAAAGGACTACTCATTATTCCCTTCAAAATGCCTTGTCTAATCATTCAATCAATATCTGATATAACTCCTACTTTCACCTCCGGACTCATTTTGTATTGTCGGGTGTTGGGGTAAACTGCACCTTCCTTTACTGTCACCTTCACTGGATCTACGTTTGACATTAATCCAATTTCTTTTGCTGTGAAATCCTACACTTCTGGATTCACTTTCATTTTCAATTCTGCTGGTAAATCATTTATTGTCATCAAAGAATACATTTCATCTACTTCTGTGCCTTGTGTAGCTAGCTTGAATTAATATACAATATCTTCATCAAGGGTTTGGAATGCAACACCATCAGGAGTGTAATAAATTGTGCAATTCATTTTGCACCACAGATCTCTTCCCAATAGACTTACTGGACTAGAGTCACAAACTACAAATGTATGCATGTCTCTAAAATTAATCAATATGCACTTCCATTGGTTCTGTGATTGGGGTTCTAATCTGTTTATTCGAGAAGCCTACAACTTGGAACGAGTCTCCCGAGAGGGGTAGGTTTGGGATGTCTGCTGTTGTTACAGTAGAACGGGTAGCACCAGTATCCAATAGAAAAGTGATATCATTACCTTCCACTTTCCCATCAACAAATGGACCTGACTGATCTACCAGCAAGGATGTGCCAAGTACGCACTCCTCTTCCTTCCCCCTCAGGCACTGTCATTGCAAGTGACTAATTTCGTCACCATTATTCTGTAAAAGATATTGTGAAACCACAGAATTTTTCTTACAACTTTTTCCTTGTAATCCGGCATCAGCACTGTACTTTGGTTGATTCACAAAATTTGGCATAGGAGATGGTGGCACCTAACACTGTGGATTAACTACCTGCTGCAGCTGATTCATGAGCACTTCAGTCTGCGTCTGTGGATTAAAATTTTGGTTTGGCGCATTATTATTCTGAATACTCTTACACCAAAGTCCAAGCTTTCCGTACGCATGACAAGGAAACTTCTTCTTTGCATCCTCACTTTTACTTGTGCCCACATCATCTTCTCTTTTAACTTTCTATGCCTTGCCTCAAAATCATCTCCACAATATTTTGCATATTTCAAAATATCATCTAACGGTTTTCCCTGCCAACCTTATCATGTGCTGCTGAACCATTTGACAAATATCCAGTTTCAGACCATACACATACCAATGCACAAAATGTCCCATATCCTTATATCCAATATCCTTGAATCCACTAAACTGCTTAAACACCTGTAGCAGTCGCTTATAGTACCCATGTACAGACTTATTTGGCTCTTGAGTTGTTCTATCTATCTTTACCAAATCTGTTTCTTTGGGTGGAATTTTCCTTTTCAGAAGAGTAACTACTTGATGATATTTCTTCATCACATCAGACGAGGCTCTCCGGTTTTCGAATCCCTTGGATACTCCTGACTTGGACAATCAATAGTAATCTTACATTCTGTCCACAAATCAATATGTACCACTATGTCAAACAAACTATCCAAATCTTTTAACAAAACCTTCCAAACTTTCACAAATCTTTCGACTTGTTTGTACCATTCAACTGGTTTCTCTTTTAATCTAGGAAAATCATTCGTAAATGACAAAATGTCCTGTCTGCTCCATCGAACATGAACATATCCACCACCAGGTATTGCTCTCTTGGGACACAATCTTTCTGCCTTTTCAGATTCTTTCAACAAAAATGCAGACGATGCTTCCTTTGGCTGAGCCTCCTCCTCCTTTTTTGTCCACCTAGTTCTCCACTTGTCAATGTCTCCCCATTTTTGCAAAATATTCATTAACGCCTTCACTTGTAGTTTCTTACCAGGCACATTCATATTCTCCAAATCCTTAACAGTAAATTCCACTCAATATGGTTTTTCTAATACTGTTGATCTTCCTATATCTAATCCCATCTCCGAAGCAAGCTCTGTCAATTTCTCATGAAACAATTTAGCATTTCTAGTTATACTCCTGCACACAAGCAACAGTTCTTCTTCACTGTAATGATTCAACCTGTCTATTTCTATGTGTCCACCTATCATCTCTTCCAATTCTAATTTCAGTTTGTAAATATCTAAAATATTTGGGGGTGTACTCTGCTTTTCTATTCCCTGTGCCCACCTCTCCACATCTTCTGGAGTTACTGTTGCTGAGCTTCTAGTTCCTGAGGGTATCACAGATCTTTTCTCTTTTGAACTACTGGGTGTAACCCTTTTTGGGGTTTCATTTACTGACTCTCTTATTAGTACATCAATTAATGAAATAACCAAATCGCATTCGCTGGCTTGATTATCACATATTACTATTTCCTTTCTAGGATTATTTAAAGGAGTTGTTACAGCTTGGGATTTTGGGCAATTCATTTTGTCTCCATGTAATGGAACAACTGGACCTATAGTCACTGGTACAGTCAATGATTCAGGACTTAAACTCAATTGTCCTATTTTCTGCATTAGTTCTTCCCTATTTTTATTTAACGCTTCCTTTCTCTGGCTTGAAGCACCCAATTAACTGATGTATCATGTACAATTTGTAGAACTAAGGGTGTTCCCATTACTGGTGCTCTAGGGGTGACACTACTGAGTCCATCTTAATACAGTGCAGGCTTTTTAGTTAAAAGTCTTCCAGCAATACATCAGCTGACTCACCATACCCTGGGGTATGGTGAGTCAGGGTTCTACATTCTGTCCATCAACTGTGTTTTTTGCAATTTTCACCCCGAGTGTGCTGGATATACTCAGACGTGAGTCCCAGGCTCTCCACACCACTGGAGTCAAGCTATCCAGGCTGATGACGGCTGATAGCCAGAAACCAGTCCTTGGATGCTTG
This sequence comes from Lissotriton vulgaris, assembly GCF_964263255.1. Classification (NCBI taxonomy): domain Eukaryota; kingdom Metazoa; phylum Chordata; class Amphibia; order Caudata; family Salamandridae; genus Lissotriton; species Lissotriton vulgaris. The sequence continues at coordinate 3,297 of NW_028248513.1, read as the reverse complement.
ATTCCGGTCTGGGAAAGACATGGCTTGGTAGTTCGGACTGGACTGTTCCCATGAGGAACAGGGTCAGAGCTGATTTGCATATAGCCAGTGTCTAACCCAGGGTGGTGTGGAGTGCAAAAAAACGATGGATGTAGGCCCAGATCCTTGTACTGGGGTGAATGTATGACATTGTTCTACATTCTGTCCATCAACTGTGTTTTTTTGCATTTTTCACCCCGAGTGTGCTGGGTATACTCAGACGTGATTCCAAGGCTCTCCACAGCACTGGAGTTAAGCTATCCAGGCTGATGACGGCTGATAGCCAGAAACCGGTCCTTGGATGCTTGATTCCGGTCTAGGAAAGACATGGCTTGGTAGTTCGGACTGGACTGTTCCCATGAGGCACAGGGTCAGAGCTGATTTGCATATAGCCAGTGTCTAACCTAGGGTGGTGTGGAGTGCAAAAAAACGATGGATGTAGGCCCAGATCCTTGTACTGGGGTGACTGTATGACATTGTTCTACATTCTGTCCATCAACTGTGTTTTTTGCAATTTTCACCCCGAGTGTGCTGGGTATACTCAGACGTGAGTCCCAGGCTCTCCACACCACTGGAGTCAAGCTATCCAGGCTGATGACGGCTGATAGCCAGAACATGGTCCTTGGATGCTTGATTCCGGTCTGGGAAAGACATGGCTTGGTAGTTCGGACTGGACTGTTCCCATGAGGCACAGGGTCAGAGCTGATTTGCTTATAGCCAGTGTCTAACCCAGGGTGGTGTGGAGTGCAAAAAAACGATGGATGTAGGCCCAGATCCTTGTACTGGGGTGAATGTATGACATTGTTCTACATTCTGTCCATCAACTGTGTTTTTTGCAATTTTCATCCGTGTGTCACTTTCATCCGTTTTGTTTTCTCCTTACACTTACTCCTTGACTGTTCCTCAGCCATTAACACTGGATATAAACCTTCTGATATCAAAGCTTTCCTCCATTGCTGCATCTGTTCTTTCTGTGACATACGTAAATATTGAGGAAAAGGTCCTAAATATCTACCACTCCTGTTTCTCTCTCATTCAAATGTTTCTGTCTCCAATTCTTCTAAAGCCTCATACTGGGTTAACCTAGGTCTGGGTTCCAGCTCATTCATTCTCTATCAAATTCTGAAGAATTCTTCCATTAAACATACTATTTTCTGGGAAAGCTAGAACTCCAGCACCTCTGGTATATTCTATTCAATTCTCCAACCATACACAAGTATATTATCCTCTCTCCATCATCATAAAAGAAGCAGGCATTTTTCGCAGTGGAATAGGAATTCCTTCTCTAGTTATCACAGGTTTATCTTTCTTAAAGAAATTCTTCATTTTCTTTATGAATGACATCTCTCTTTTTCTATCAACCATCCAAACTCAGGCTCACACTTGTGGTCTGACCAATGCTAGTGCGACCTTTTTGTAACATCAGTTTTACTCCTTACCACTGACCCCTCCTTTACAATCTGCTTCGGTTCCACGCCCGCTGTTTCAACCAATCCCAGTGTGGCTCTCTGTGATGTCAGTACTACTCCGGTGACCGATCCTCCCTTCACAAGGTAATGCAAAAACATATTTCTTTACTTATCTTAAAATAAAAATCTGTTAGCAACCACATAAAAACATCCCCTACTCTGCTTGTTTGACTAAAACAAAGGATAGATCTTCAACCAACTTATTCTGGAGTCTCAGAATTGCTCCTCCTCTTACTGCAAGTAAAAACTACTGTTTACCCTTCATTCAAGGTCGATAGAACCTGTTACTCCTTCAGTGTTACCCTTACTAGGTGATATAAGACCATAGTTTCACCAGCAAACCTTCCGCTATTACTCACACTCGACTCTTACATGAAATAGTTCCTAATTTAACACTGCCCGCCCTGCATAGCTTCTCAGTGCTATTCCAACAGACGAGTAACATCACTGCAGAGTGGCTTCTATCAACACTCGCTATTCATTCCCCGGGAATTTTTCCAGACAAAATAAAACAAAACACTAACTCTTTTTGTAAAACATAAATCAATAATCACAAACCAATATTTATCACCAAATTAGTCAATTATAACCATATCTCTGCTACCAGAAAACGGATCCAGCAGCGTACCAGCAACAGATACTCCAATACCATATACTCACCTGGGCCCATAAACACTCACAATTTTTGTAAACCGCTGGAGTCCAAGTGTATTCTTTTTCATACCTCAAGATTGATTATTAATTATTCCTAACCAACCTTTCACTGATCAAAAAGTTCTTTCCTCTGGTTGATGGACCATTAGTTGAACTAGTTGATGATGAAAATTATAACTTAATTCTAACCTTTATAGTTAAAGTAAAGAACCATAGACTCAGGTGAAATTTAAGTCTTTATCTAAATTATTTGTATGTGAACCACTTCAAAGTACAGCACATTCACCAACACTCATAGGAGAGAAGATTCAATTAATCATATAATCAACACATACTTCAAACTTGCAATAACTCATGCTCAGAAAGGAGAGGACACCGAGAAAAGAGCACATGCACATTCACGAAATGTATATTTACCTAGGATGGTGTGAAAACCAACTCCCTGGCCAAAGGGTTGGTCGAGAACCCCCGGGATACATCAGGAGACAAAGACTTCAGGACAGGATTCAGGACATGATAAATGACCTCACTAACACTGATGATCACTTCGCAGCCCTCTCTGACACTCTCTTCCTCATTGAGATTCTTCCACGATCTTCTTTCTAAGCCTCATCATTAAGGATATTAAGCTCTGCATTTGATTCTTCATCAGCATCTCTCGCTTCTCCGACAGCACCCTCGTCTCATGGCTTCTCAGCATCGATGTCTCTTTAACTTCGCTCAGACAGCATCCCAGTCTGCTAATTAACTAACTAAAACAACCTCAATTATACCTTTTCGTTTCTCATGTACCACCTATTAATGTTTCAATATCGTAAAGTACTAACTCTAATTGGTTAGGCAAGGAGAGAAGATCATCACACCATGCTTACATATCACTCTTTTCAGTTAGCTAAACCCATCCCCTTAATTATTATTCAAACTTTATTTTCCCACCCGCATTCGCATTACATTCAATACAATTGTTTAACTTTAATATGTGGTTTTATTAATTCGGGCCTTGTACTGCAGATTCTCAGGCTTCAGACAGGCTGTGGCCTTGCACTCTTCTTGGCCCACGCGTCATCCTTCCGCACTGACTTCAACTTGCCATGTGCCAGGGTCATGTGACACAGCTCACTCCAGACATACCCAAAAGGCCCAAATGTGCACTAAT